>NC_089509.1:44478226-44779402 GCF_036850995.1 Saccopteryx leptura | reverse complement strand
GGGGAACTACTCTTGACGTTTTTAACTTACTTTTGCTCACATTTAACTTTTGAAAGAAACTGTGTTGACTCTCAATGAGCTGTTTTCCCACTCTTGTATATTTAGTTTGAAGAAATTAAAAAATTTTTCTTTTGAATTCTGGCCAACCATGTAAAGACAAGCTACCTAGCAGGAGCTGTGCTAGGTGATCTTTTTACAATGGCTCTTTGAAGTAGGTGTAATTAATCCCATTTTACTGATTCAGAAACTAAGACTCCATAGACATGCTGGCTATGTGCTAAATAATACAGTGAATTCATAAAGCACTTTTTACTGAGCAGTAAAAAGTCAAATGTAATTAGCAGCTTTCTGGGTAGAAGCTAATTGCTTTATAGTTCAAAGGTGGGAGATTGTGGCCTGATATTAGATACAGCTTTATGGATAAAGTGACTCTTCAGTCTATATTTTGATTGTTAAAGCAGAATGTGGCTTGGTGATATAAATAGCATGAACAGGATGAGAAGAGAAAAGACAAGATTAAACACGACATTTGTTAGGAAGTTTATTGTCATTCCCTTTCAGTTGCAGTAACCGTCATCCACTAAACTCAATTGAAAGGATAGATATTTGAATGGATAGAAAGAAGTCTCATGGAATACATGAAAATCAAGAAGGCATGTCTAAGGAAAAGAACCTGAGATTGGACGTACCTCATTTTCTCTTTCTCAGTATCACTCAGCTTCTCTGTATATTTGCTCTTCCAACATTTTTTCCAACCCACTTTTTTAAGCTTATATATTCTTAAGACAACAGTCATTATGATTTCCAACTCAGCAACAAGTTTCCCTGTTTCTTTTAGTTAAAATGTCCATGTCAGACAGAATTTGATTAGATCATACCATCTTCTAGAGACAGCAAATACATGTCTTAGATTTCTGGCCAGCCACTGTCTTTTTTGGTCATCAACCACAGGAGTGGGGTCATGTGACCCACTGTTGAATCTCAAGGATTACCTCAATAGCAAGAAGTCCTATCTGGCATCTGGTCTATGTAGCAGAAGTTTAGTAAGAAGCACAGTGGGGCTTAGAGCTTCCTATCTTCTGAATGGGGGTGAAGGGCGAAATTTTATTTTTATAAAAACTGTCAGCATTTAACAATTACTTCAAAACAAGTATCTTTTTTTCTTTCTGGTAGTAATAGATGATCAATAATAATTTTTACTGAATCAGTACTAGACCAACTATTTAAATACAGGAGGCAGTGAGTATAAACACTTATTGTATATATATATTTTTTGAAATTAACAGAATTTTCAAATTTCTCACTGTCTAACTTCAGTATTATTTTAAAAATATTTCTTCAATCAAAATTTCTATATAGTTTAACCACTCATCTCTGGTTCTCCTACTTTACTGTAATATGACATAGTACCATGTGGCGTCTATAGTTATTAACCATGTCACTTAGCTCAACCTCTTGTGGCAATTATCTATTTAACTCAGCTTTGATCAGGTATCCATCATTGCTCCAACCTATGACACTACAAAGCCTTGAGGTAGAATACTTAACTTAATTGATTCATTCATTATATCTTGAACACCTAGCATGCTTCATGATCTAATAAATGCTTTCTGCAAGGTTGAACATGTGATGTTACCATAAATGGTTAAACTTTGTATAATTGGTGTCATTTATAGCATGTGGATGAAAGTACTTTGTTCTATCCTTATTTAGCTGAGTATGCATAGCAGAAGATTCCAGCATTAAGGTGGCATAGCAAGTGACCAGCTATTATAATGTCTCATACATATTTGCCATAGATTGGAAAGTTAACATTGTAAGTCTGAGTCTTAGAGGATTCTTAAGAATTTCACACAATAACTCTCACTTATATTAACTATAGACAAAAAGCCTGGATTTTACTACTATAAGAATGCACGTATACACACATACAGTACTTAAATCTATAGTAATACACACACACACTCATATATATGTAATTATTCCCGTATAGCAGCTAGTATGATTAGGAATATAAAAGCGTCCTCTGGTATGTGGTAGTGCAGTGGATAAAGCATTGACCTTGGAATGCTGAGGTCACTTGGTCAAAACCATGGGCTTGTCTGGTCAAGGCACATATGACAAGCAACCAGTGAACAACTAAAGTGAAGCAACTGTGAGTTGATACTTCTCGCTCCTTCATCCCCCCCTCTGTAAAATCAATTAATAAAAAAAATCATTAAAAAAATTCTTCTCTGCTTCCTTGTAAAAATTAGACATTTTCGGGAAGCCAATTGGATCAGTGTTTTTCAAGCTTCTTTGATATTGACCCAGAGTATTTAAATTTTTTATGACTGGATTTTATGACCTTCTAATAGGTTACGACCCACTGTTTAAAATATATTGCTGCATTGCCTGAATACATTGCCTGAATGGTGGCAGTTCAGTAGATAGAGCATCAGCTTTGGATGCTGAGGTCCTAAGTTGAAACCCCAAGGTCACTGGCTTGAGCGTAGGCTCTTCTGACTTGAGTGCAGGCTCACCTGGCTTGAGCACAGGGTTACCAGCTTGAGCCCAGGGTCACTGGCTTGAGCCCAAATGTCACTGGCTTGAAACCCAAGGTTGCTGACTTGACAAGGGGTCATTGACTCAGCTGGAGCACCTAGTCAATGCACAACTTAGCAATCAATGAACAACCAAAGTGCTGCAACTGTGAGTTGATGATTCTCATCTCTCTCCCTTCCTGTCTGTCTCTCTCTCTTGCTTTAATAAAAAAGACGTGCGCGCGTGTGCGCACACACACACACACACACACACACGGGTGGTATTCAAATAATTTAACAACTGGTTCTCTTCCCTAATGACTATTTAAGTATAATAAAAGATACACCGAAAGGTAGTTTATTATTTCATACATGTAATACTTAATAGGAATGTAATCATACATGTAATACTTAAATAGGAACAGTAAAAGAGGTATACAAAACTAGATTATTTTATAAGAAAGTTTTAAAATATTAATGAAAATATATTAAATAATACCTAAAAAAACAATAAAACTGTTATTTAAGGTATTTCCATATTGCTTCTTGATTGGTGTCCTCACTTAGAATTTTTTTCACCTATGGACAAAATGAACATTACTATGGACACTTAGAAAGAATATGCTGGCTCTGGCCGGTTGGCTCAGCGGTAGAGCATCGGCCTGGCGTGCAGGAGTCCCAGGTTCGATTTCCGGCCAGGGCACACAGGAGAAGCACCCATCTGCTTCTCCACCCTTACCCCTCTCCTTCCTCTCTGTCTCTCTCTTCCCCTCCCGCAGCCTAGGCTCCATTGTAGCAAAGATGGACTGGGCGCTGGGGATGGCTCTGTGGCCTCTACCTCAGGCGCTAGAATGGCTCTGAATGCAGCAGAGCGATGCCCCAGAGGGGCAGAACATCGCCCCCTGGTGGGCATGCCGGGTGGATCCCGGTCGGGCGCATGCGGGAGTCTGTCTGACTGCCTCCCTGTTTCCAGCTTCGGAAAAATGAAAAAAAATAAAAAAGAAAATTTAAAAAAAGGAAAGAAAGAATATGCTGTTGCGCAGGTGATCGTTAAAAAAGAGAAAGAAATGTAAATTTGTAATTTCCACATTGGGCAGCTGACTAGGTGCTCACCTTAGGGAGAACCCTGATTACAAATGCAATTTTAACAACTGGTTCACCGAACTCACCAAAAAATTTGGTATTGGTTCTGTCGAACCGGTGCAAACCTGCTGAATCCCACCACTATATATATCTGCATCTGGGATTAAAGATTACAGTAAATAGAAATGATCATTTTTGGCTTGGTAGTCAGTTTTTTCTATTATTTATGTTTGTTTCTCTCACTGGAGTAGTGGGTTCTTCTGCAATTCTGATCCTCTCTAATGTAATATGGCAGTGGGATTCTAAGGCTTTAGTTTCTTTTTTGACTCTTGAAAGATCCTGTTCAGGGGTGTCATCAGCATCAGTAGAGGGGCAAGGGGAAACACATGCAAAGAAATCCTGTATCTCTGCCTGTTCTGTGAAGCCACCTTTTTGTTCCTGTTATGTGCATTGAGAATTTGTAGTAGATGTATGTATGTGGCCTCGTCTACTAATAATGACTAGACCTGCAGTGTTGCAAATAGAACAAAAGTCTTGTGACTTGTGCTAGGGGTATTTTGATAGAAACATTTAAGAAGTAATGCAAAGATACAACACATGTCCTTAGATAGATGATTGGATAAAGAAGATTTCGAGTATATATACAATGGAATACTACTCAACCATAAAAAATTGAACTCTTACCATTTGGTACAACATGGATTGGACTTGCTAACTGAAAGAAGTCAGAGGGAGAAGGACAGATAGAATATGTTTTCACTTATATGTGGAATAAAAAGCAAAACCAAAACAAACTCATCAATTCCCACAACAGATTGGTTGATTACAAGAAAAGAAGAGGGCAGGGGAAGATGAAGTGGATAAAAGGAGTCAATTATATGGGACAGTGGAAACTAGACCTTTAGTGGTGAGCTCACTGTATTGTATACATATGTCAAATTATAATGTTGTGTACCTGAAATTTTTATGTGATATAAATGTAGCATCAACTTAAAAAAATTGCCAGAGAGAAACAAAAAAAATGGGCAAAAGATCTGAATAGACAGTTTTCCAAAAAAGACATGTAGATGGCCAACAGGTACATGAAAAGACGCTCAACATCAATAATCATCAGGGGGTGTGCCTTAATTTGCTGTTTGTGCACGGCAGTGGGGGTGGTAACCTGCCAAGAACCTTCTCTCTGGTGGCCGCAGTCTTGTAGAACCCAGAAATGCAAGCACCCCCATCCCCATGAGCCTCTCGAAGCAGGCAATTAAGGAGCATCTCTCGGGTGGCAGCCACTAAAATTGGGGCACCAGACATGTGTAAAGCTTCCCTCCAGGAGACACTGGCACACAGGAGTACAGCAGAGGGTGATCCCAGTGGTAGTGCCACTCTTCAAGGTCACTGGAAAGGATTACAGTCAGCCCCTAAATGCATGTTTAATTGGAAGCCTTATCTTCTGGCCACAGTCATGATGACGAACTAATGGGCCTCCTTTACAGAGAGACCAAGCTTCTGGGTCTGTTGTGTCTTATGCCGTGAGGTGGTAGCTTTCTAGCTCTTTCTGTGCTGGTTACAGTCCTGTGGGACCCATTAGAGCTATCAGAGCCAGGCAGTGTAGAAGTGTCTCCTCGCAGCAGTTGCAAAAATTGGAGTGCCTGATAAGAATGAGCTCCTTCCCAGGTGACACCAGTTATTATAGTCCCGTGGGACCAGGAGCACGAGCTCACCCAGATTCCAGAGCCAGTTGATCAAGTGACATACCCTGGGCGGCAGCTGCAAAATTTGGGGCACCAGTCTTTTGTAAAAGCTCTACTCCAGGAGATATTATTGCTCTGAAACACAACAAAGGTAAATACAATCTCGGTGCTGCCAGTCTCCATCCCTAGAGTGTCCCAGCAGGCTCCTAGATGTGTGTTAGACCTGACACCTGCTGTTCAGGCCAAGGCTTTAATAGAAGCATGGGATCCACCTTCACTTTAAGTCTGGTTGCCATCACCTGCGTCTAAGCTGGGCCCTTGGGACAGTTGAGTCACCAGAGCAAGCCCATTAAGAGGAGTTTCTCAGATTACTACAGTCTTGTGGGACTCTAGACATGAGCCCTGCTGCTGGTTTTCTTCTCTCAAGTTTATGTCTTAAAAGTTGGAATTCAGGCCCTGGCCGGTTGGCTCAGTGGTAGAGCGTCAGCCTGGCGTGCAGGAGTCCCAGGTTCGATTCCCGGCCAGGGCACACAGGAGAAGCGCCCATCTGCTTCTCCACCCCTTCCCCTCTCCTTCCTCTCTGTCTCTCCCCCTCCTGCAGCCAAGGCTCCATTGGAGCAAAGTTGGCCCGGGAACTGAGGATGGCTCCATGGCCTCTGCCTCAGGTGCTAGAATGGCCCTGGTTGCAACACAGCAACGCCCCAGATGGGCAGAGCATCGCCCCCTGGTGGGCATGCTGGGTGGATTCCAGTTGGGCGCATGCGGGAGTCTGTCTGACTGCCTCCCCGTTTCCAACTTCAGAAAAATACACACACAAAAAAAAGTTGAAATTCACAATGTGGGATTAAAACCCTCTGCTCCTCAGAGAGAAGCTCTGGGTTCTGAGTTTCCTCTTGCCTTGGGGCTTAGGGTTTATGGCGCAATTGTGTCCCAGCCTCTCCTCCTGCATCCAAGTGGTTTTCAGTATGTTGCCTGATGTTTGTCGTCACTTAGCCAGCCTCTAAGTTTTACTGAGAGAAAAGTATTCCATATGTAACTGTAGACTCAGTGTGTGGAGGGGTTCAGGATCTTCCTACCTCATCACCTTGAACCGGTACTCTCTGTAGAACTTCTTCAAAGGTCATTTCTGGCAATAATAAACCATGAGAAATGTTTCTCTTAAAAATTTATCTAAGCATGACCAGGCAGTCGCACAGTGGATAGAGTGTAGGACTGGGACGCAGAGGACCCTGGCTTGAAACCCCAAGGTCGCTGGCTTGAGTGCAGGGTCACTGGCTTGAGCCCAAGGTCATTTGTTTTGAAGCCCAAGGTAACTGGCTTGAGCAGGGGTCACTCTGTCTGCTGTAGGGCCCCCCCCCCCATCAAGGCACATATGAGAAAGCAATCAACGAACCACTAAGGAGAATAAGGAGCCACAACGAAGAATTGATGCTTCTCATCTCTCTCTCTTCCTGTGTGTCTGTCCCTATCTGTCTTTCTCTCTGTCTTTTTGTCTCTGTCACACACACACACACACACACACACACGTGTTAACAATATTGGCATATGGTAAATCATTCAAATGGTAGAAGATACATAGTGTGAAAGAATTTCACCGTGGCCAGATAGCTTGGTTGGTAGAGCGTTGCCTTGGAGTGTAGAGATTGCTGGTTTGATTCCCTGATCAGGGCATACATAGGAGCAGCTCTCCATGTTCCTGTCTCTATCTCTCCCTGCCTCTCCCACTCAAAAAAAATTTTTTTCCCCTTCCTAGATTTCAACTCCTCAGTCACTTTATGTAGAAGTTAACACAGTTAGCATTTTTTAATATATTTTTTCAAAAATATTCTGAGCTTACAGGCATAAGATTATATCCCCTTTTTTCTTCATCTCACATGAGATCTTGATATTATATTTTTATTCCTCCCCACTTTACTTTTTTATCAGATTAGATAGTATAGCTCTACCTCATTCTTTTATAATGTCTGCATAATGTTCTGTTAAAGAAAGGGGCCACAATTTAACAATTCCTTACTAATGTCATATTTTGTTTTAAAAAGTATTTTGCAATTAATATGTTTAATAATATCCTTTGCATGTATCTTTACTCATAAGTATACCATATTTCTTGGATAAATTGAAGACTTTTGAACAGGAGAGTGATATTAGAAAGACAAATCTAATGTTAGGGTGACCAAAACAAAAATATTTTTTGCATGCTAATCACAAACTCTGGCCCTCATATTGTCTTTTAAGAAGTGTCTTGTAGCTTGACCAGGCAGTAGCGCAGTAGATAGAGTGTCGGACTGGGATGCAGAAGGACCCAGGTTTGAGACCCCAAGGTCCCAGCTTGAGCGCGGGCTCATCTGGCTTGAGCAAAAAAAAAGCTCACCAGCTTGGACCCAAGGTCACTGGCTCAAGCAAGGGGTTACTCGGTCTGCTGAAGGCCCGCGGTCAAGGCATATATAGAAAGCAATCAATGAACAACTAAGGTGTCGCAATGAAAAACTGATGATTGATGCTTCTCATCTCTCTCTGTTCCTGTCTGTCTGTCCCTATCTATCACTCTCTCTGACTCTCTCTCTGTTCCTGAAAAAAAAAAAAAAAAAAAAAAAAAAATCTTGTTTACCCTGTTAGGGATGCCCCGCCCCCCCCAAGAAAGTGAGCTTTTATCCTAGTTCATCAGATACATAGTTCTTGGCATCTTTCCTTGGCTTCTGAGTGTATGTGGACATCTTACATAGAGTACCATAATTTCTCGTTTTTACCCTCCTTTCTTTTCTCAGTCTGTATGCATCAGCCTTAGTTACCGCCTAGAAATATCCTTGAAGTTTCATTGTTTCTTAGTTTAAGCAAAGGTGTAGGTCTTTTTAGTTGTTTTTTGGGACTCCTTGCATTTGTAGATGAAAGGGTCAATTAACCCCACATTGTCTCCCTTTTTATCTTAATAACCTTTGTTTCTTATTAGAAATTTCTAATTCTAGTCAATATATAAATTCATAGATTGTGCCTATGCTTTAGTTGTTTCATATATGTTAAATCTTGCTCAAATTTTTCTTTTCTATTCTTTTATACATTTTCTTACAGCTTTAGGTTAGCCTTTTCCTCACAGATATCTCATTGCAAGAGCATACTTAATCCGTTGTATGGAAAAGATTTCTCCCTGAATAGATATTTACTGAGCAGTATGAAAATCAGTGCTTTACTCTTGAATAATTTTCTCATCATAAAGTCTCTTGAGGTATAAATAAGACAAGAATAAATCCTTAAAAGGTTTAACAGAAATCTTTAATTTAACATGATGTACATTTAGAGATAAAACTAAAGCCAATGAAAGGGAGGAAGAGGAAAAAAATAGAATTGTTAAATATTTTAATGTAACCTGAAGGGTTTTCTTTTATTTTTTATTTTATTTTTTTCATTTTTCCGAAGCTGGAAACAGGGAGGCAGTCAGACAGACTCCCGCATGCACCCAACTGGGATCCACCCGGCACGCCCACCAGGGGGCGATGTTCTGCCCATCTGGGGCGTCGCTCTGTTGCATCCAGAGCCATTCTAGCGCCTGAGGCAGAGGCCACAGAGCCATCCCCAGCGCCCAGGCCATCTTTGCTCCAATGGAGCCTTGGCTGCGGGAGGGGAAGAGAGAGACAGAGAGGAAGGAGAGGGGGAGGGGTGGAGAAGCAGATGGGCGCTTCTCCTGTGTGCCCTGGCCGGAAATCGAACCCGGGACTCCTGCACGCCAGGCGGACGCTCTACCGCTGAGCCGACCGGCCAGGGCCTGAAGGATTTTTCTTGATAAAACTCAGATAGTTTCTCATTTAATTCAACCCTATAATTTTTCAGAGAATGAAATTAGTTAGTATTTAGGGGTCTCCAGACTTGCTCCAGATCACAGGCTGCAACACAGAATGCCTGATGGCCTACCCACTTTTTTGGGGGAACATAATTTTTTGATTGCTTACACTGGTATTTAAAATGTATCCAATAGCAAAGGAAATAGATCCATTTTATATATTCATATTTTTAACTATAATGTACTATATTAATGACTTGAAATAACTTTCTGAAAATGCAGGTAAGTAAAAATTTTATAAATAGGATAATTTTCCTTCAAGCATGTTCTATTTGGAGAAGAATTTTGTTTGCTGTCCAATATGGTATCTCTGTCTCATCATTTCCTATTTTTCAAAATATATTAATGAATAATTTTTTGTCGTTTCTTGGATTTTGTTTTTCTACTTAAGATCTTGAAGTATTATTTGTCCAAGTGTCCAAGTGTTGCCTGGAAGTTATCTAAAGAAAAAAATGGGCCCTGGCCAGGTGTCTCAGTGTTAGAGCATTGGCCTGGCATGTGGAAGTCCTGGGTTCGATTCCCAGCCAGGGCACACAGGAGAAGCGCCCATCTGCTTCTCCACCCTTCCCCCTCTTGCTCCTCTCTGTCTCTCTCTTCCCCTCCCGCAGCCAAGGCTCCACTGAAGCAAAAGTTGGCCCAGGTGCTGAGGATGGCTCCATGACCTCGCCTCAGGCACTAAAATGGCTCTGGTTATAAAGGGGCAACACCCCAGATGGGCAGAGCATCACCCCCTGGTGGGCTTGCCGAGTGGATCTTGGTCAGGTGCAAGCGGGAGCCTGTTTCTCTGCTTCCCCACTTCTCACTTCAGAAAAATACAGAAAAAAAAGAAGAAGAAGAAAGAAAGAAAGAAAAAAGAAGAAAGAAAATAGTTATATAAAAGCGTTTGTCAAAACTTTTAGAAATAATAGACTTGTAAATTGCATTGTGGTCCTACTAACCAAAAGAAGGAGCATAGTGACTATCTCCTGATATTCCTCCTAATTATTGTTTTTCACTTGAGGTTGCATTGTAATGAAAAGTAAGCGTTCACCAACTCTGTTTGTTTGTTTTTTGTTTGTGTTTTTTTTTGTATTTTTCTGAAGCTGGAAACGGGGGGAGACAGTCAGACAGACTCCCGCATGCGCCCGACCAGGATCCACCCAGCACGCCCACCAGGGGGCGATGCTCTGCCCACCAGGGGGCGATGCTCTGCCCCTCCGGGGCATCGCTCTGTTGCGACCAGAGCCACTCTAGCACCTGGGGCAGAGGCCAAGGAGCCATCCCCAGCGCCCGGGCCATCTTTGCTCCAGTGGAGCCTCGGCTGCGGGAGGGGAAGAGAGAGACAGAGAGGAAGGAGAGGGGGAGGGGTGGAGAAGCAGATGGGCGCTTCTCCTGTGTGCCCTGGCCGGGAATCAAACCCGGGACTTCTGCACACCAGGCCGACGCTCTACCACTGAGCCAACCGGCCAGGGCCTACGTGAGTGTTTTGAACTCCCACGGAGGACTCTGGGTATTGGTAGCAAATTTGAAGACACTCTTTAAGAAAACTTCTTCCAGGAGAAATATCTAAGTCTATTTATATGTTTACTTTCTGAATCTTCAGGCTAATCTAGAGCTGTATTTTCAATAGTAAAGGAATCATGCGATTGAAACACACAGCAGCTGACCATGCTTCTATTTCTTAGCCGACGTCCTTGCTCTTCTTCATTTGCACCTGTTCAGGTTTACGTCTAGCAGATGTCAGTGTTCATAAACTCTGTGATTACACAAAAGGAACATTTGATATGCTTGAATTTGAACAATATTATTAATAATGACTGGTCATTGAATCTTTCTAGAGTATGGAAAATCATCAGGCAGGGAAGCAGTTGTTTTTGGTAATTTTGTTTTTTGTTGTAGGTAAACATTATCTTAGTCAAATGCAGTAAATTGATGTTACATGATATGAGCAAGCATTATGATATGCATTAATTGTATATAATACATTACCAGGTTTAAACAATTAGGACAAAGTGTAAAACAGTAGACTCTAGAGGGATGCTCACATAAAGATAGACTATAATTTTCTCATTTATTACAGTGATACTAAATCAGCTTGAATCAGTTTATTATAATAATTGTATAGAATTACTACTTAACATGTTTTGGTTAACTGAATTCCAAGTAATGCAGCTTTGATACTTTAGATCAGAATTTCTCAACCTTAGTGCTACTAACATTTTGGGCCCAATATTTCTCTGGTGGGGGTTTCTGTGCATTTTAAGATATTTAGTTGCTTAGCAGGTTCCCTGGACTCTTACCTACACAGTGCCAATAGCACTCTCAGGCGCAGCAGTCAAAAATGTCTCCAGACAGTGTCCAATGCGTCCTAGTGGAAAGTCACCCCTGGTTGAGAACTGCTGCTTTAGAACATGGGAAAGGCCTGTAGTGAATCAGGTCCTTTATAATCTCTTCATCATCTTCTGAATTTTTTTCCTGTTGTTCACATCAACCGATTTATTTTTGAATGTAGTGTTATATGTTAATTTTAGTTGTAGTACTCTTTATCCTATATGGTTGACTTTTAAATAAATTATTCTGAAGTTACACATTAGAAAATACGGGGAGGGGCAGAACTAGGGTAAGGTTGTGAGTGTGTGAAACACAGAGTTTATTCTTGTATTATTATTAATTATTGTATTATTTTTCCCATGAACAATTGTAAGCCTACTTTTGCCCCACCCTGTATGCTATCACAATGGCCTAACCTAAAAGATGTACCCTCTAATTGATATTCTTCATAGGTAAGTATGTTCTGGGTGGGGGAGTCATGACATTATATTTTGTTAATTTTCATCTTATGGTACATGTGCTGTTTTTGGCTAAAAACTCTCAGTTGGTTAGTGGTAATTTGGAACCTAGATGAGAATGGTGTTCCTGACACGTAGCCTCAGAATGAGGCGCTGTTACAGGAGAGCATGTGTCAGACCTGATGCTCTGGCCGTAACAGAAATCTGCAAATTTATGGTTCTTGGATACCTGAACTGTTTTTATTTTAACGAACACATTTGTAAATTACCTGAATAGATGAGTTTTACCAATTTTTATGTAGTATGCTTCAATAATGAATAACTCCTTTGATCTTAGAGTAATTGTTTTTCAACCAATAATTAATGTATTCATGTTTTATTTATATTTGTGTTCTAGCTTATTTTGAAAGTTTCACAGTAAAACATGCTCCCATTGGTACTTATACAATTGTAAGGCATTTATTTTTAATTCTAAACAAAATTTATCAGGGTAAAAAATACAGTAAAATTCCAAGCATATATATATAATCTATAAATAGGTATGACTGAAGTATTTACTTGAAGTGAGTAATCTAAAAATACTTTTAAGGTTTTTTTATTGCCCTATATGCACATGGTTCTTTATACACACATTCACTTATAAAAACAATAGCTGACATTCTTGAATGCTAGGTATTTCGCACTTTACCTGCATTATCTTGTTTAATTCTTCCAACTACGTCTTCATATTAATTGTGAAGAAATTAAAAGTTTACTGAAATTACATATGTAATAGCTAATAAGCTTCAGACACAGCTTTTGAACCCAGATAAGGTCTGTTATCAAATGTAAGCTGTATCTTCGTTTTTTTCATGTTTAGGTTTACACTCTTCATCACTGATGCACATATATTTTTTGAGTGTTTACTATGTGCCAGACTTTTTGTTTTTGTTTCTCTTTTTATTTTAAAATACTAGGTTTAATAAAATCACCAAACTAATACAGAGCATACATATATATATATATATATATATATATATATATATATATATATATATATATATAAACTTAAAAAATATTTTAGAGAAAGACAGGAAGGAAGAGAGATGAGAAGCATAATTCTTCATTGAAGCACCTTATTTGTTCATTGATTCCTTTCTCATATGTGCTTTAACCGGGAGGCTCCAGCCAAGCCAGTGACCCCTTGTTCAAGCCCGTGACCTTGGGCTTAAAGCCAGAGACCATGCGGTCATGTCTGTGATCCCAAGCTCAAGCTGGTGAGCCTGTGCTCAAACCAGATGAGCCCACACTCAAGCCAACAACCTCACAGTTTCAAACCTGGGCCCTCAACATCCCAGGTCGACGCTCTATCTACTGCGCCATGGCCTGGTCAGGCCATACAAATACACTTTTTACCCAGCTTCCCCTAATTTTAATAATTTATACAACCATTGTACAATTGTTAAAAGTATAAAATCAGAAAATTGATATAGTACCATTAATTAAACTGTGAACCTTAAAGGAATTCCTTTAGTTTTTTTATTAATATCCTTTCCTGTTCCCAAATCCATCCTAGGATACCATATCACATTTAGTTGTATCTCCTTGGTTGTCAATCCATGCTATTCCTCAGTCTTTTTTTTTTTTTTTTTGTATTTTTCTGAAGTTGGAAACGGGGAGGCAGTCAGACAGACTCCCACATGCGCCCGACCGGGATCTACCCGGCATGCCCATCAGGGGGTGATGCTCTGTCCATCTGGAGTGTTACTCTGTTGCAACCAGAGCCATTCTAGCACCTGGGGCAGAGGCCATAGAGCCATCCTCAGCGCCCGGGCCAACTTTACTCCAATGGAGCCTCAGCTGCGAGAGGGGAAGAGAGAGACAGAGAGAAAGGAGAGGGGGAGGGATGGAGAAGCAGATGGGTGCTTCTCCTGTGTGCCCTGGCCAGGAATCGAACCCAGGACTCCTGCACGCCAGGCCAACGCTCTACCACTGAGCCAACCGGCCAGGGCTTTTTTTGCTTTCATGATCTTGGCACTTGACAAATACCAGTCAATTGGCACTTGGCACTTGACAAATACCAGTCAATTATTTTATATATGTTTTCTGAATTTGGATTTGTATGGGTAATTTTCATGATTTGACTGAGGTTGTGTTGGTGTGGGAAGAATACCACAAAAGCGATATGCCCTTCTAAGGGTATCAGAGGGTACATGATATCAGTATGTTTTACAGGTTATATAGTTTCTCCACTGTGAAGTTTTCTTTTGTCCTTTTTAATTAGCATATATTTTTCAGGTGATACTTTAAATCTATGAAAATTTTTATTCTCATACTTTTAGCTACTGCTTTTTGAGAGGACAGACAGGGACAGACAGGCAGGAAGGGAGAGAGAGAGATGAGAAAGGGAGAGAGATGAGAAACATCAACTCATAGTTGTGGCACCTTAGTTGTTCACTAATTGCTTCTCATATGTTACATGACCAGGGGCTCCAGCCAAGCCAGCGATTTTTGGCCCAAGCCAGCAACCCCACTCTCAAGTCAGCGATATCAGGGTTTTGAACCTGGGTCCTCTGCATCCCTGGCTGACGCTCTATCCACTGAACTACCACCTGGTCAGGCTTAGCTACTGCTTTTAACATCCCTTGGTGCACATGTATTTTATTTTATTAATTTATTTTGTTAAATTTTATTTAGAAAATTAACTTTAACAGGGCGATATTGATCAATAAGAGTACATAGGTTTTAGGTAAACATTTCTATAGCATTTGAACTGTTAATTATGTTGTATACTCATCACCCAAAGTCAAATAATTTTCCATCACCTTATATTTGTTCCTCTTCACACTCTTTTCCTCACCCATTCCCCACGTCCCCATGTCCCCCTCCCCCTGGTAACCACTTCACTTTTATCTATGTCCATGAGTCTCAGTTTTATATACCACCTATGTGTGAAATCATACAGTTCTTAGCTTTCTCTGATTTACTTATTTCATTCAGTATAATGTTATCAAGGTCCATCCATGTTATTGTAAATGATCTGATGTCATCATTTCTTATGACTGAGTAGCATTCCATTGTATATATGAACTACATCTTCTTTATCTAATCTTCTATTGAGGGACACTTTGGTTGTTTTAATGTCTTGGCTGCTGTGAATAATGCTGTGATGAACAGGGGATGCATGTGTCTTTACAGACCATGTTTTTGAGTTTGGGGGGTATATACCCACTAGAGGGATTGCTGGATCATATGGTAGTTCTATTCGTAGTTTTTTGTGGAACTCCTATACTTTCTTCCATAATGGTTGTAAAGACAATATCACTACACCATGGTTTCACTTTAGCTTGACCACAGGACTTTCTGCATGTAAAACGGACATGCTAATAACTGCTACACTGTGGACCCACATGTGGTACACATGTATTTTAAGCTTTCTTTGAATAGTTCCTACAATATGATATACCAATGATTGTTTTGTGACTTTTTCAAAATTATAAATGCACTGCTTTCTTAGTTTTTAACTTTCAGATTGACTAGAGTTTTTTTCAGTGCTTTGCATGTACTTTATTTAGCAGGGCACAATAGTAAATAAACAGGGACTTCAATGATATTTAGCTTTAAAAGAAAAATTTGAACAGCCAATACTTGTTAATTCAAGCATAAACAATCTATATTCTAAAGTTACAAAGGCTAGATTAGATTTGTTATTTTTAAAAATAAAAAGGATATGTGGAAGATGAACATGAAATAATTGACCAAATTTTTGAGTTCCTAGAAATAAAAACTGCCTATTAAAACATGAAAAAAATGTAAACTTAGGGCTAGTATAAATATAAGAAGGGAACTTTATATACAAGGAGAATACTCAGCCACATAAGAGATCATACAGACTAAAAATATATTTTTAAGATCAAAATAGTATATGAGCAATGTATATAATAGAATTGCTAAGGAAAATGTCCGCATAAACATCTTTTAAAAAAGAGAGTTAGCCCCTTCCCACTTAGATGAACAAAATGAATCAAGAATAAAAGAGAAAACTGCACTCTTACTGAAACTAAAAGAGGCCCCCGTACCTCATACTCCTAGTTCTAGTTCCCCTTTTCTTATTGTCGTGTTTAATTTCATTTTAAACAATGTTATCATAAGGACCCTACTGGTACTTTATTTCTACAGAATAGATTCTCAAAAGATTGCAAGATCCAAATGCATACATATTTTTAATTTTAATATATTTTTCTAGGAAAATTAATCTACAGTGAGCAATATGAAGAGTGTTTGTTTTGCCTTCAGGGGTCTCTTTACTTTCGTCCTGAATCAAGTTATCGCAACAGAAATAAATATAGCTACATTTTATAACTTACTACCCTATAAAAAAGTAATGACTATTACTTATTTAGCTCTTACGTTCCAAGTACTCAGCTAAAATGCTGATCTATATTATATCACAAAGTTATTTTTGCTGTGCAATATAAAGCAATTTTTAAAACTACCTTTTATTATTTTTTATTTAATTTAATTTTTATTGATTTGAGAGAGAGGAAGGGAGAGAGAGAGGGAGAGAGAGAGAAAGAGAGAAACATCAAACCATTATTCCACTCATCTGTGCATTCACTGGTTGATGCCTGTATGTGCCTTGACTTGGGTTCAAACCCACAACCCTGACATACCTGTACAATGCTCCAACCCAACTGAACTACTCAGCCAGGGCCTTTAAATAATCATGTATTTAAATAACACATTTTAAAATTTTTGGAGACAATGAAGTTACCAGCTATAAATTTTTTAAAAGTCTTTTTCTATAAAATCTATCTAGGTACAGAAACCCACTTGTTTTATGTTTTTGTATTTAGGGAAATGACACAGTTGGTGAAAATAGTTTGTAGAGAAAGATGTCTCCTATAGGCCTAGTCATCAGACAGCCACACATCTCAAAGCTCATTAGTTACTGTTTGATGACCCAAAACCTGCCTTTAAGCATTAGTTCCATGTAGCTGTAAGTACTGACTATTCCTTTTCATGATGAATGCCAATAGAAAGAAGAGCTCTGTAAGAAAATGCCCACTCATAGCAGTACCATCACCTGTGGAGATGATTGACAGCAGTGCCAGAGTATGAAGTTTTAAAATTGTATATGTTTGGGAAACTCATTGAAATGTCCTTACTAATGATGCTTTGTGTCACCTGAGATTACCATATGTATTTATCTTATGAGTCAAGTCACCTAAATACCATATGGATTCAATCAATATTTAAACATCAATCCTGCATTATTTTTTTTTAAGGATTTTATTTATTGATTTTATAGAGAGGAGAGAGTGAGAGAGTAAGGCGGGGGAGAGGAGCGGGAAGCAACTCGTGGTTGCTTCTCACATGTACTTTGACCCGGAAGCCTGGGCTTTCGAACTAGTGACCTCAGCATTCTAGGTCAAGGCTTTATCAACTGCACCACCGCAGGTCAGGGAGCCCTGCATTATTTTAATTGGCTAAGATTTTTAAATGAAATTAAACTGTTTTTCTTAGAAAATATATAGTAAATTATATGAACTGGCTGAAGAATTTTCTACAGAAATCTTTTTATGTTTAGTTATTTAAATGGTGGAAGGTTAGGCCTGGCTGGGTTGCTCAGTTGTTTAGAGCATCCTCCTGATACACCAAGGTTGTGGGCTTGATACCAGTTAGGGCACATACAAGAGTCAACAGTGAATGCATGAATAAGTAGATAAGTGGAACAACAAATCAATGTTTCTCTCTCTCTTCCTCTTTCTCCAAAATCAATAAATAAAAAGTTTTTTAAAAAATTAAAGAAAAAATAAATGGTAAATGTTTACTTGTAGTTGCAAGTTTATAGGTGAGCGGTATCTTTTCTGTTTCTTCCTATAAATTGTGTAGTATAACCTTTAAAGCAACTGTGAACTTCACAATCATCTTGCTTAATTGTGGGATCAGTGACCTGACGAGGTGGTAGTGCAATGGATGGAGTGTTGACCTGGGTCACTGAGGACCCAGGTTTGAAACCCCGAGGTCACCAGCTTAAGTGTAGACTCATTCAGCTCGAGTATCGGCTCACAAGCTTGAGTGTGGGGTCATAGATCTGACCCCTTGGACACTGGCTTGAAACCCAAGGTCACTGACTTGATCCCAAGGTCAAACAAGGGGTCACTGGCTTGTCTTGAGTCCACTGGTCAAGGCACATGTGAGAAGCCGTCAATGAACAAGTAAGGTGCCACAACTACAAGTTGATGCTTCTCATCTCTCTCCCTTCCTGTTTGTCTGTCCCTGTCTCTCTTTTAAAAAATAATTGTGGGATCAGTGTATGCAGAGGTAACATAATCTAGGTTTTAAAATCATTTATTGAAATATAATTAACATGTAGCATTATTTTAGCTTTGGGTGTACAATATGAAAATTTGATACTTGTATATATTATGAAATGCAAATATATAATATAGTTCACAATAGTAACCATGCTGTACATTATGTCCTCATGACTTAATTTGTTTTATAACTGGAAATTTGTACCTTTGACCCCCTTCACCCATTTCTATTGTAGATTTTTTATATCAACATAGCTATTAATCAGATCAATGTAAAGTTGTACCCAAAATAGCTAAGCAAATTATTAAAGATACTTAGAAGTGGTTCAGTCATTTTAAATCAGTCATACTAAGGCCATTTTGAGGCCATAGTTTAAACTTGACTTTAGTAAAAACTATAAAATGTAATTTGTCTTTTAAGGGGTGAGGTCACTGTATTGAGAATTACCAGGTCAGAGTCTTAGATTCTTAAGACCAACAAATATATTCCTTTCTAGATTTAAAGACAGAGATACACACCAGATTGATCCCAAGGGTGTTGGCTCAATCCCAAGGGCATCAGCCCAGCCACCAAGGTTGCCGGTTCAAGCCCCAGTGAGAGTATATATGAGAAGCAATATGGGTGCACAACTAACAACAAGTTGATGCTTCTCTCTCTCTATTTTTTTTTTCTTTCTCTCCCGTCCTCCCTCAAAACAAAACAAAACAAAACAAAACAGGGTGATAGTCCATTTAAATGTAGTGGTATTTTCTTGTTTTATTAAGACAATATGGGTAATATGTTATAAGTGTATAGATAATGAGGTGATGTAGGAAGAATAAGAAATTGACATGTTAATTTTCCAAAGGTTGTGGCAACACACCTTTTTGTGAAATTACTATATTCACATCACTATTTTTCAAGTTCTTTCATTAAACTTATTTTGTAAATTGCTATTTTTAATTTTATTATTTTTTATTCCATATTTTATCTTAGTGAAGAACATGTTCTAAATCTTTTTTCCTTTTATTTATTTTTTTTTTTTTGTATTTTTCCGAAGTTAGAAGAGGGGAGGCAGTCAGACAGACTCCTGCATGCACCTGACCGAGATCCACCAGGCATGCCCATCTGGGGGTGATGCTCTGCCTATCTGGGGCGTTGCTCTGTTGCGGCTGTAGCCATTCTAGCGCCTGAGGCAGAGGCCATGGAACCATCCTCAGCTCCCGGGGCCAACTTTTCTCCAATGGAGCCTTGGCTGCAGGAGGGGAAGAGAGAGACAGAGAAGAAAGAGAGGGGGAGGGCTGGATAAGCAGATGGGCGCTTCTCCTGTGTGCCCCGGCCGGGAATTGAACCCAGGACTTCCACATGCTAGGCTGATGCTGTACTGCTGAGCCAACTGACCAGGGCCTCTAAATTAATTAATTAATTTATTTATTTATTTATTTTTTGTATTTTTCTGAAGCTGGAAATGGGGAGAGATAGTCAGACAGACTCCCGCATGCGCCCGACCGGGATCCACCCGGCACGCCCACCAGGGGCGATGCTCTGCCCCTCCGGGGCGTCGCTCTGCCACGACCAGAGCCACTCTAGCGCCTGGGGCAGAGGCCAAGGAGCCATCCTCAGCGCCCGGGCCATCTTTGCTCCAATGGAGCCTTGGCTGCGGGAGGGGAAGAGAGAGACAGAGAGGAAGGAGGAGGTGGGGGTGGAGAAGCAAATGGGCACTTCCCCTATGTGCCCTGGCCGGGAATCAAACCCGGGTCCCCCGCACGCCAGGCCGACGCTCTACCACTGAGCCAACCGGCCAGGGCCTCTAAATTTATTTTATATCTTTAGAAACTGCCTAAATGTTTGATTTATTTTTAAGTATTTTAAACTATTTTGAATAATTCTGAATTAACATTTTTCTTCCCTTCATAGATATGGAGTCTGGAGAACGGTTACCATCCTCAACAGCCTCCTCTACTGTACCAACTTCATCTTCTATACCTTCTGTGGCTTCATCGGTTTCTAAAGGCGGCCTTTCCACTGGAGCTGCTTCACTTAGCTCTACAATCAACCCATGTGGTGAATATCCATACTAACTCAACTTTAGAATGCTATCCTATTACTGCTGATTTGTGTTCATAGTATTTTATTTAACTCTGAATAAATTATTCTCAATACCTCCATTGACCTGTTGGTCAATGGCTGAATTAAACATCTAGTCTAGTGAGAGGAGGGGAGATTGTGAAACAGACTCCCACATATGCACCTAGACCAGGATCCCCCCAGCAACCCTTGTCTTGGGTCAATGCTCCAATCAACCGAGCTATTTTTAGTGCCTGAGGCTGATGCTTCCATGAGCTATCCTCGTGCATGGGGCCAACACTCCTGAACCACTGGCTGCAGGAGGGGAAGAGGGAGAAAAGGAGGAGAAGGAGGGGGAAAGAAGTAGATAGTCACTTCTCCTGTGTGGCCTGATCAGGAATCAAACCTGGGATGTCCATACACCAGGCCAATGCTCTATCCTCTGAGCCACCTGTCCAGGGCCATAATCTTAAATATTTTTTAAGCTTATGGATTATTGCATATGTTTATCAGCAGTAGACCTAATCGTATTTCACTTTTTCAAAATTAGATTTGTATTTTTGGGTAAGTGAAATGCATAAATATAGAATGTTTGCAAACAAAATTCTCTAGGAACTTGCCAAATATATATGTTTAATTATTTTTATTTTTTTAAGTTAATGAAATAATAATAAGAAGGACATGATTTTGTTATTGTTTTATCAGAATAATTTTTCTCAAGTTTTCTTAGTGATTACAAAATAACTAAAATATCATTACATTAAAAATAAATGAATCCTTGTTCTTCTGCACATTGTACAGTGTTGGTTAAGTTAACATTTGACAGCTCCATCCATACTTTCCTTATACATAAAATGATAGCTATATATAAAGGATGAATGCTTTGATGATATGCTGTGTTCAAATGCCATGATTGGCATTTTACCTGAAGTTACTTTGTCTAAATGATTGTATAGTCATACTTTTATGATTTTTCTTTTCTCCTTTTATAACTATTCTTCTGAATTGCTCTTTAATATATATACTTTTTTATGTAGAATGTTCCAGGGAGGCTGACACTTCCCTTTTTATGTAGAATGTTCCAGTGTTGTATTTGAATACAGAACCTTGAGTTTCCTGGATACTTTGCTGTCTCCTGTTTCTCACTTAGCTTTCTGGAAAAGTGACACTTGAGTTGCCTGTGATTCTGATTAGTCATATTAGGGTACTAGTTTTTTGTTAGTGATAATTGGGAATTACAGAAGGGTTGGAGTTTGCCAAGTTGCTGAGTAACATCAGAAATTTCCTTGTCTAGAAAGGAATAAGTTTTTATCATTTATTTGTCAGTTTAAAAGGTTGTAGAGTTTTTATGTTGCTACTTACATTGAAATATAGTCTATTTCTATATTTGTTCAGATATATGTTGCTTATTAACAACACACACTTTGAATACCTACATCACGAGGTTTTTCACTCCCTACAAAAATGAGGTTTAGTTTTTTACTTCCATAGTGTTGTGGTTTATGTTTAAGGTAAAAACTAGTATTAACTTCCAGCACATATTTTATTTAGGAGAATGCTCAGTTGTTCTTGTATAACTCAGTTTATTACATTTTCCTGTCTTGTTTGATATATAATATTTTTGGCCTATTCATTATCTGATAATTCTCTCCACTTTAAAATAGAATCATAGTGAAGGAGGAGAAACCAGAGGAGAGAGGGGCCTGTAATGTGTGGGGTCTTACTTTCCAGCCTGTGACCTCAGTGTTCTTGACTGAGGGACAAAGGCAGACAGAAAAATTTGAAAAATAACAAACCACAGGTGTGGACCTTGCTTGTTATCAGTTCCTTGAAATAAACTTGCAGCTCCAGCAAGAAGAATGAGTGATGGGATTATCAAGGACAGACCCTTCGGCCTCCTCTCCCCTTCCCCTCCCTAAGACACGGAAGTCACATAGGCCTGCAAACAAAGAAGTCATAGAAATTAGGCATTTGTCACATGAAAGCTAAAGCTGTAAAGGTATATAAGATGTAAGAAATCTAACTTCAGGGAGCACATGTTTTGTTGCCTCTTTTGGGGTCATGCAGAGCAGTGGAATCTCATACATGCAGTGGGAGTGTGTCACAGTTTAAGAATACTGAGCTTGGGGAATCCACTGCTTAGATTGTAAATGAAAACCAACCCTTTGTCTGGAAGGAGAGGTTACCTCATCCTGCCATCTTGACCACTACAAATGCAGTCCTGAGAAATGGTTTGGTTAAAGAGTGGTCAACGCCTTCCATTCTTGGCATAGTCAGCAATAACATGCAGGAGCCTTGGAGAATTGCCTTTCACAAAACACCATTTTTCTTATAGTAACTTAAATAGAAAATAACACTGCAATAAAGATGAATTAATCTGAGGTCATCTGCATATATGTGTTTTGTTAGTCTTAACAGAATATAAGAAATACTGTATTTCTTTACTCTTTAAGGTATGATTAAAAAATAACATGCCTACCTCTAAAAAATAACTTGGGATAGCTTTCAATAAATATATTGACATAGTAAAAGGAATGATTAACTAAAATATTGAAAGATAGGCTCTATAAAGGTGTTAGCTAAAAAGCCACCAATATTGGAAAAAGAACTTAACAAACTACCTGTGAAGACTGAAAGGAAAACATAATAGCATATCTGGCTCACATACGAGTGTTGGTAAGTGTATCTGTTTCTCAGAAAAAAAGCAAACTTGTTTTCCTGGCCCAGCGTGGGGCAGAGAATATGCTACTAGGACCTCTGTGTGAAAGGCCAAGTGATGCACAGTGTCCCACTTGCCAGTTTCACCGCTCTTCAGACTGCTGCACATACTGGTGTGAGTGAAAGCTGAGAGAGGAGTATTTAAGCATAGTTTCATAATTAAGCTACCAGTACATACAATGGATTTGTTTGAGATTTGCAGTCATTTGACCTAATACACATATAGAATTTGGGAAATTTCAGTTACAGTTAAGCTGTGCTAGGGACCAGTGATTTTCATTCTTTTTTATATATTTTTTAGTGTAGATCCCTTTAAACAAAAGCTTTTAAAAGTACTGAATATATAAAACAGGTAAACTATTTAAAACTTCTCTAGTTAAAGCTAGAGTATGCCTGTTTTCCTTTTTAAAATTGAAGAGACTTATTTAGATACATAGCTTATAACCAATTGCAGGCCACTTGCCTCTACACAAGTATGCCTATTCATGGTGTGTTGAGGAAACTACAAGTTGATCAGTATGGCCACAATTCAGGGTGTGTTTTGGTTATGATAATGTTTAACTCTGAATAGGAAAACACTGCAAATAAACACCCCAGCTCACACATAGGCCGTGCTGGGTGTGTTATGCCATCGCATACCTGAACTTCTAATTTTAAATTCTTTCTTTGAAGTAGGGACTTTGTTCATCTGTGTATCTCATGACTGTAAGAGAGGGTTGATCCACCTACTGCAGGTTTTCCAGGAAGGAAGAGGGGGTGATGTGACAGCAGAAGTAGCACGCCAGCTTACTTTGATCCATTTTATTTTATTTTTAAAGATTTTTTTTTAATTTTTTTAAAATTTATTTTTTATTCATTTTTTAGAGAGGAGAGGGAGAGACAGAGAGAGAGAGAGAGAGAGAGAGAGAGAGGAGAGAGGAGAGACAGAGAGAGAGAAGGGGGGGAGGAGCTGGAAGCATCAACTCCCATATGTGCCTTGACCAGGCAAGCCCAGGGTTTCGAACCGGCGACCTCAGCATTTGCAGGTCGACGCTTTATGCACTGCGCCACCACAGGTCAGTATTTTTAAAGATTTTAGTTAATGACTTTACACAGAGAGAAGCGAGGGAACAAGGGGTATCAACTTATATATAGTTGCTTCACTTTAATTTTCTGTTGGTCGCTTGATGTATGTTCCTTGACCGGCAAGCCCAGGGTTTCCCACTGGTGACCTCAGCGTTCCAAGTTGACACTTTATCCACTGCGCCACCACAGGTCAGGCTACTTTGACCCCTTCTAAAGGGCTTTCCCAGAAACACCATTTAGAATTTTTCACTTACATCTCTTTTTTCAGAACTGTGCAAATAGTAATCTCAAGGGAGGCCAGGAAAAATAGTTTCTTAGGTGAACATATTGCCGTCCTGAACAAAATAGAAGTGATTAGTAAGGAAAAAGGAGAGAATGGATAGATAATATCTGCCATGGTTAATAAAACGCAGGGACAGAGGACAGGAGGTCAACCTAGGTCTAAGGTTATAGTATCTGTACTTTCATATGCTATGTTTATAAATTTAGGCAGAATAATGTGCTGATTAAGAGCAAGGACTTTTCAATTGTAAAGTCCTGAAATTAAGTCTTGGTTTGTTAACTAATTAGCTATGTGATTTGGTGTAAATTACACCTTTCTGAGCTTCTGTTGCCTGATCCATAAAACAGATATAACAACACCCATTTTGTAGGATTATAGGGATAAATGAGATAATGCCTGGCATATAGTAGGTGCCTAGTAAATTGTAAGCACTATATTTATTTGTATGTCATCCAAGAGGAAAGATTTTATATGATCACACTGCTTTGAAATTGACAGCTCTAAAACCATGCAGTGCACCAATTTGCAGTAGAGGTGGGATTAGATACAAAGAAGACCTTTAGGGAGGTAGTTATATTTATCGGGGTGAGAAATGATGAGGGCACAAATGAAGGAGCTATTGGAGGTGAGGAAAGAAACAAGGTTCCAGAAATATTTAGGGAGTAGATTCTTACGGGATATAATGACTGAGCCTTGGGGTAAGGCGATATTGGGAGGAAGATTGAAGCCATGACGTGACTTGGGAAGCTGGGTGAGGAGTGATGTAATGAGAAATATGGAGGACAAAAAAAGTTTTAAAAGGGTGAAACGCTCATTTATCTTTTTGTGTATTGCATTTGAATGGAATATGCCTCCTTTTTTATATCCACGCTATTGTTGATGGATATTTGAGTTGTTTCCAACCTTTGCCGGGTACAAACAATATTGTGACTGTCATGATAAGGATCCTAATACATATAAGCATACTTTTCTGAAGATATCTTCAACTTTATGAGTAGCACCATTTTATTTTTCTAGCACCTATTTTATGAGAATTTTTGACGCCTGTCATTCATGCTAACACTTGTCATCGTCAGGCTTTTTGATTTTTATCAGTGATGAATATGAAGTAGTGTTTCATTAAGGTGCCTTTTTATAAGTTTTTAGCCTTTTGGATTTCCTCTTTTTTGAAGTGATTATTTAGGGCTTTGGTGCATATATCTATTGGGATGTATGTTTTTCTTCTTTTTTTGATTGATGAGAGAGAGAAAAAAACTGATTTGTTCTACTTATTTATGTATTCATTGGTTGATTTTTTTTTTTGACAGAGACAGAGAGAGAGAGTCAGAGAGAGGGACAGATAGGGACAGACAGACAGGAAGGGAGAGAGATGAGAAGCATCAATTCTTTGTTGCAGCATCTTAGTTGTTCACTGATTGCTTTCTCACATGTGTCTTGACCGGGGGGCGAGAGCAGAGCAGAGTGACTCCTTGCTCAAGCCAGCAATCTTTGGGCTCAAGCCAGTGACCATAAGGTCATGTCTATGAGCCTATGCTCAAGCCAGCGACCCCACTCAAGCTGGATAAGCCTGTGCTCAATCCGGCGACCTCGGGGTTTCAAACCTGGATCTTCAGTGTTCCAGGCCAATGCTACAGGCCAATGCTCTATCTATCTACTGTGCCACCACCTGGTTAGGCAGATTTATCAATTTTTAAATTAATGATAATGCTCTTTGCTTTGTTTAAGAAATTTTCCTTTACCTCCAAGGTGATGTATTTTATTTTTGAGAGAAACAGAGAGGAGAGAAATGAGAAACATCGACTCATATAGTTGTGTCACTTTATTTGTTCATTGATTGCTGCTTCTCAAATGTGCCTTGACCCAGGGGGCTCAAGCTGAGCCCATGATCCTTTTCTCAAGCCAGCAACCTTTGGGCTTCTAGCCAGTGACTTTTGGGTTTTAGCCAGAGACCTTGGGATCATGTCAATGATTCTGTACTCTCGCCTTCGACCCTGCACTCAAGCCAGCAACCTCAGTGATTTGAATCAGGGCCTTCAGCGTCCTGGTCCAACACTCAATCCACTGCACCACCACTGGTCAGGCTATGCATATCATTTGTAAGCTTTCACTTACCTCTCATTTTCAAAGTATCTAGTCATTAGGTATCAGGCTAGTTGTGATAGAATGAGTTATCCTTTTGGTTTGGTAGCTGTCACCACTTGGAGTTGCTTGTTGATATATCAGTCAGTTCAGCTGGAAATAAACCAGTAAAGCTGTTTTAAGCAGAAAATGACTTAATACAGAGAATTAGGTATTTATAAATTATTGAGCAGCTGTCCCCCGACCCCCATCAGTGATTTCAGGGCATTACTGTTAAATTGGCCTGCTTAAGGAAACTACCTATCAGGATACCACTGTACCAACTGATGCTGCATGGCTCATAGCACTTCAGCTGTGATCCAGTGGGCAGGAGCCCTCACAGAACTGGTGGCCAGGTGTTCTGTGCTGCCTGCTAGATCTGCACCAGCAAAAAGGACACTTCATGTGCTGCCAGTCTGCCAGCTTTACTTAGTTTTTAATTCTTCCCAAAGATTGGCAGAATCTAAATTATATGCAGAATCTTGGCTGCAAGAAAGAATGATAAATATAGTTTTTAACTACCCAGCTTCTGTATCACAGGAAGGTACACTAAAAGGAAGTTGGAACAAATGTTAAGTGATCCAATTATGTACATATTTGCCCATCTAGTGATGGCACACCGCCCTACCTGTGTATTGTAATAAACTTCTGAAACATATATATGAGCTTTATTCCAATTTCAGCAGTTCTTTTCAGAAAACAGTAGTGCATCTAATAGCTCATGTATACTTACTATAAATATCCTTTGATAACCATTCTATGTAGTAATAGAATTTAAACCAAATAGAATAAATGCTTAACTAAAAATAATATAGCTCTTAATTGTAACACACAATAGCAAGTATTTTTTGTTTCCTTTTTAAAGATCATAAAAGACTTCTCAATGACTTTATTTCTTCTGCACAGAATCACTAACTCTCCATTTACTGGATCATATCCATCAGTATAAAGGCCTTTTCTTAGTATCTTTCATCCAAAAACCTCTTTGCAGCCCAAATGCTCTACTGGCTATTACCCTGTTTTCTGCCTTGTGTTATAGCCCAATTTCTTAAGAGATACAGCCGCACATACTATTTCCTTTTTCTTGTTTTACATGTATATTTCCACACCAAAGTCACTTCTGTCCTCATCTCATTGAACCTCTTGGCAGAATTGATATATTTGGCCACTCCCTCCTTCTTGAAAACATTTTTTTGAAAAAGTTTATATTGAATTGGCATTATTTCTTCTCTAAATGTTCTGGAGATTCCACCAGTGAAGTCATCTCGGCTTGGAAGGTGTTTTTTTAGTTGTTATTGTTGGAGAATATTGAACCATGAGTTCATCTTTATAAATATAAAACTATTAAGGTTATCTTTTTCTGTTTCAGTTAGCCTTGGTAGTTGCTATCTTTTAAGGAATTTATTCATTTATCTAAGTCACTGAATATATGGACATAAAGTTGTTACAAATGGTTCCTTATCCTTTGAATGTCTGTAAGACTTATAGTGATATCTTCTCTTTCATTTTTTAATTTTTAATTTTTATTTATTGATTTTAACCAGAGAAGAAGGGAGAAAGAGAGAGAGAGAGTTAGAGAGAGAGAGAGAGAGAGAGAGAGAAAGGGGAACATCAATGACTGGGGATCAAACTGGCAATCTCTGTGCTTTGGGCCAATGCTGTAACCAATGGAACTATCCGGCCAGGACCTCTTTCATTGTTAATATTAACAATTCACACCTTTTCTCTTTTTTTGTGACTAGAGATTTATCAATTTTATTGATCTTTTGAACAAGCTAGCTTTTGGTTTCATTGATTTTTCTTAATTTTCTATTTCATTGATATTGACCCTTTAGGATTTCTTTTGGTTTTCCTGTGTGTGTGATTTCCTTTTCTTTTTTCCTAGTTTCTTAGGAGTGCTTAGATCATTTACTTAAGACCTTTCTCTTTGTCTCATATCTCCATTTAATGCTATAAATTTTCCTTTTAAGTACTGCTATGGCTATATTCCACAAATTTTTTATGTTTTTATTATTCTAATAAATATGACTTTTATTTTCTTTATGAATTCTTTGAGTGATGGGTTGTATAGAAGTCAGTAATTTAGCATTTAAATTTTTTTACTGATGTGCATTTAGTTACATTGTGGTCGAAACATACTGATGATCACCTGGGCTCTGTTTTTGTTTTGTTTTGTTTGGCTTCTCACTGCTGCGTTTTTAGGCTGGCCTCCTGTGGGTCTACTTTATACCTGTGAAAATTGTTGGGTTCGCCAAGAACTTAGGCAAAATGAGTCTCTCTCTCTCTCTCTCTCTCTGAGGTTTCCTTGCTTCTGAGATTACCCTGTAATTTCCAGCTGCTCTGCCAGCTTGCACTCTGCACTCTGACACTTCATGGATTCTGCTGTCTAAGCCAATCATGGTGAAGGAGTACATTCAGTTAACAAATCCGTCAAGCTCAACAGATCTTCTGTTTGTATGTAGCCCTGTCTTTCAAGAGTAGATTTCTCTGTGTTCTCTGCTAGTTATTTTGCCACGCCCCTGGAGTCCTTCCCCATCCATGCACAGTATCCTTCTAGCCATTTGGGTAGTTTAACCTCTGAATTTGGGTCTCATTCTTTCTGTGATGTGCTCACTGCCATGATTTCCCCTTTAAATTTTCTGATGTTTTCTCAGTCCTGGAGTCTGACCTCTGGCACCTTTAGTTGATAAGCCTGTTCTTCTCCCCCCCCCCCCCCCCCCCCCACACACACACACTGTTCTCTGTTTATAGCTGTGAGCCTCAGGCAGCATAATCAGACCAAAACACCACAAAGTCACACTTTTTACTTATTCGTGTTACCATTTTTCCAGATTAAATTCTCCCCTGGCTTTTCTCTACTTTTGGATGCCTTATTTTTTCTTTAGTTTTCTTGTTGTTTTAAATCGAGTTTGTATCATTATCCTATGTGGTGCTTCCTAAAACCACTTCCCTACTGGTCCACCATTATCTGAAGATGTCCCCCAAAACAACTGTCTTTTAAAAAAAATTTCATCTAGGACTCTAGGGGTGGCATGCAACCCAGTCTAGCCAACCCAAGCATTGTATTTCCCAGACAATAGTGATTGGTTAAGAGATGGGAACATGATACAAATCAGACTTATTTGAACTGGTGAGGAAGGTTACCTTCAGTCCCACCAACCGGGTAGCAAGGGCCTATCTGAGGCTGTAGATGCAAGAAAAGAAAGAGAAGTTTGGTCCTGTTAAACTTTAAATCAGTCTTTTCCAAAAGCTTTTGCTTTATGTGAGCCAGTACATTTACCATTTTACTAATTTTGAATTGAGTGTTTTGTGCTTTTCAACCTGATACACCCTGCATACTCTAATTGCTGACCACTTCAGATTCATCTGGTACTGTCCTCACTCAGCTCTGTGGTTGTTTAGCCTCCCAGACCTTTTACTTCTGAGATACAAACATTCTGTTCCAACTAAGGATCTCAAACATGCTTTCTCTCTGCAAGATCTTCCTAAGGCTGATTCTTTCTTATGCTTTGTCTCAGATTAAATGTCCAAGACATTGCAGTAATTAGAGACATCGCCTTTGTTCATAGTGTCTAGACCAGACCTGGCCAACAGTTTTTGCCCTCGGGCCAGATTAGAAAGAAAACTTTTGTCATGGGCCATACGAAATATTAAAATTAAAAAATGTTAAATACAAAAATGATTCATTTAAGTAAACAAATTTTTTTTTTGTATTTTTCTGAAGCTGGAAACGGGGAGAGACAGCCAGACAGACTCCCGCATGCGCCCGACCGGGATCCACCCGGCACGCCCACCAGGGGCGATGCTCTGCCCACCAGGGGGCGATGCTCTGCCCCTCCGGGGCGTCGCTCTGCCACGACCAGAGCCACTCTAGCGCCTGGGGCAGAGGCCAAGGAGCCATCCCCAGCGCCCGGGCCATCCTTGCTCCAATGGAGCCCTGGCTGCGGGAGGGGAAGAGAGAGACAGAGAGGAAGGGGGGGGGGTGGAGAAGCAAATGGGCGCCTCTCCTGTGTGCCCTGGCCGGGAATTGAACCCGGGTCCCCCGCACACCAGGCTGACGCTCTACCGCTGAGCCAACCCGCCAGGGCCAAGTAAACAAAATTTTATTATGTAATTTGTTTATGAATAAGTGTGGGTGAAAAAATTTTAATATACAATATTATTTTAATAAAAATATAATTACATACTGTATAAATATCCAAACTGTATCGCAATCAATTGAAACAATAATTAATAGAATGAGCTTGAAGGGGTTATATCACAAATAAAACAATTATTTCATTTTACAAACAGCCTGGACACGTTTTCAGTTATCAACTGCAGCTATTGTCTATGCTCCAATGCCACTTGATTCAGCACACCTGACCACAAAAATAATAAATTGTTTGACCTTGGTGCACACTGGCAAACTCCACCTAAAAGAATGTGGATTTTATATTGCTGCTAAACGTCAAACAGTTCATATTGAGTACAGACGAGTACAAAAGTTGAAATCTTTATAATGGAATTTTTTTTTCTTCATTTTTTCTGAAGCTGGAAACAGGGAGAGACAGTCAGACAGACTCCCGCATGCGCCCAACTGGGATCCACCCGGCACGCCCACCAGGGGCAACGCTCTGCCCACCAGGGGGCGATGCTCTGCCCATCCTAGGCGTCGCCATATTGCGACCAGAGCCACTCTAGCGCCTGAGGCAGAGGCCACAGAGCCATCCCCAGCGCCCGGGCCATCTTTGCTCCAATGGAGCCTTGGCTGCGGGAGGGGAAGAGAGAGACAGAGAAGAAAGCACGGCGGAGGGGTGGAGAAGCAAATGGGCGCTTCTCCTGTGTGCCCTGGCCGGGAATCGAACCCGGGTCCTCCGCACGCTAGGCCGACGCTCTACCGCTGAGCCAACCGGCCAGGGCTATAATGGAAGTTTTTTAAGAAATAAAGAAGTATCGCGAATCCATTTGACCAATTATTGGAAGTTAACCCTAGATTAGTCACACATAGAATTCTTTTCCGCGTATCACTATTGATTTCCAATAATCAAAAACGCTTCCGCTTCTGAGTAGCTGAGATTTTAAAGTAGTGGAGAATATTAAACATTTAATCGCGGGCCGCATAAACTCATTACACGGGCCAGATTCAGACCGCGGGCCATATGTTTGCCATGCCTAGTCTAGGTAACTGTTTCACTATTACCTGTTTTTGCACCTAATAATTTCATTTATAGTACTCTTTACAATTTATAATTATGTGCTTGGTGGTGTTTTGTTTTTGTCTATTCATCTACATTTAAAGGGCAGAAACCATATGTTTTATTTTATCATTATGTCTCCAGTACTTGCCTGGCACAAAAATATATGCTCAAGAAAGAATTATTGAAGAAAGGAACGGAAGGAAAGATGAACTTGCAGCAGTAGGACTTGAAAATTAGATACTAAATGAATTCTGATAAGTTTTCTAGGCTCTGCTTTGCTCTGGTAAGACCAAATGACTATGCAAATTTTAGTTAGGGAAGAACATTATAATCCATAGTGTAAGAAAGCTTAAAAGATCAGTTGAACTTACTGAAGACGCAGTGAATAAGTAAAATCTTATAAGTCCAAAGTTATTAGACTTGTTTAAGATAACCAGGAATTAAATTTACAGTCTATCCCAAATCATTAAGAGAATGAAATAGGCCTGTTCTTAAGGGTTTGAAATCATAGAGTACCAGTCTTCCTCTGACTGGCTTATTTCACTTAGCATGGATTGTCTCCAAGTCCATCTATGCTGTCATAAAGGATAGGATTTTTTTCTTTACAGGTGAGTAGCATTCCATTGTGTAAATGTGACAGAGCTTTTTCATTCACTTACCTACTAATGGGCACTTGAGCTGCTACCAAAGCTTGGCTATTATAAATATACTGCAGTGACCACAGGGGTGCATATATTTTTCAAATTAGTGTTTGGGTTTATTTGGATATAGTCCCAGAATGGAATCGCTGGGTCATAAGGCAGTTCCATTTTAAATTTTTTGAGATAACCCCATATTGCTTTCCACAGTGGTTGCACCAATCTGCATTCTCACCAACATTTCACAAGGGTTCCCTTTTCTTCACAGCCTTGCCAAAATTTGTTACTTGTTGATTCATTGATGATAGCCATTCTTACAGTTGTACAGTGATATCTCATTGTGGTTTTAATTTGCATTTCTCATGATTGGTGACACTGAGTATCTTTTCTTATGTCTGTTGGCCGGCCATCTGTGTATATTCTTTGAATAAGTGTCTATTCAGGTTCTTAGCCCATTTCTTAATTGGATTGCTTATTTATCTGGTGTTGAGTTTTATAAATTCCTTGTAAATTTTGGATATTAATCTCTTATTGCATATTTCTGCAAATATGTTTTCTCATTCAGTGGGTTGTCTTTCCATTTTTTGATGATTTCCTTAGCTGTGCAAAAACTTTTCAGATTGATGTAGTCCCATTTGTCTGTGTTTTCTTTTGTTTCCCTAGCTCAAGGTGATACAGCAGAAAAAATATTACTTGAGAAATGTCCAGTTTTATCTGCTATTTTTTTTTCTAGAATTTTTATGGTTTCAAGTCTAACATTTAAATCTTCATTTCATTTGAGATGATTCTCATGTATGGTGTAAGAAGGTGGTCCAATATTATTTTTCTGCATGTATCTGTCCAGTTTTCCTAACACCATTTATTGAAAATACTATCTTTACCCTATTGTATGTTTTGCCCCATTTTCAAATAGTAATTGACTATATAAGCATGGGTTTATTTCTGGGATCTTTATTCTGTTCCATTGATCGATTATGTCCTTTTGTGCAAGCACCATGCTGTTCTTTTTTTTTTTTTTTTTCCCTTTTTTGTACTTTTCTGAAGCTGGAAACAGGGAGAGACAGTCAGACAGACTCCCACATGCGCCCGACCGGGATCCACCTGGCACACCCACCAGGGGCGACGCTCTGCCCACCAGGGGGCGATGCTCTGCCCCTCCGGGGCATCGCTCTGCCGCGACCAGAGCCACTCTAGCGCCTGGGGCAGAGGCCAAGGAGCCATCCCCAGCGCCCGGGCCATCTTTGCTCCAATGGAGCCTTGGCTGTGGGAGGGGAAGAGAGAGACAGAGAGGAAGGAGGGGGTGGGGGTGGAGAAGCAAATGGGCGCTTCTCCTATGTGCCCTGGCCGGGAATCGAACCCGGGTCCCCCGCACGCCAAGCCGACGCTCTACCACTGAGCCAACCGGCCAGGGCCCCATGCTGTTCTTTTTAAAAAACTTTTATTTATTGATTTTTGCGAGAGAGGATGGGAGCAAGATAGACAGAAACATAAAACTGTTCCTGTATATGCCCTGACTGGGAATCTAACCAGCAGCCTCTGCACTTGGGATGGTGCTCTATCTGGCCAGGGTAGTACCATGCTGTTTTGAGTACTGAGGCTTTGCTCCAACTGTCTTCTTCTTTCTCAAGATTGCTGAAGTTATTCAGGGTCTTCTGTGGTTCTGTATAGATTTTTGGAATATTTTCTCTAGTTCTGTGAAATACACTATTGGTATCTTGATAGGAATTGCATTAAATCTATAGATTGCTTTGGATAGTATAGACATTCTAATGATATTAATTCTTTCTACCCATGAACACAGTGTATGCTTCCACTTATTGCTATATTCTTTAGTTTCCTTCTTCAGTGTGTTCTAATTTTCTGTGTACAAGTCTTTTACATTTTTAGTAATATTTACTCCTTAGTATTTTATTTTTTTTGAAATAATTGTGAATGAAATTGTTTTCTTAGTTTCCTTTCCTGAAAGTTCATTATTGGTGTATAAAAATGCAACTAACCTCTTGATATTTATTTTGTATCCTGTTACTTCACTGAGTTCATTTATCAGTCTAATAGTTTTTGGTGAAATACGTTTGGGTATCTATAAACAGTCATCTGAAAATAATGACACCTTTACTTATTTCCAATTTGGATATCTTTTATTTCTTCTTCTTATTTGGCTGCTGTAGCCAGGATTTCCAGTACTATTTTTAATAGTAGTGGTGAAAGTGGACATCCCTGTCCTGTTCCAGATCTTAGGGGAAACACTTGTAGTTTTTGCCTATTGAGTATGATGTTGGCAGTGGGTTTGTCATATATCGCCTTTATTACATTGAGGAATATTCCCTCTCTTCCCAGTTTACTGAGAGCTTTTATCATAAATGCATGCTATTTTTTTAATCAAATGCTTTTTTCTGTTTCTGTTGGTATAGTCATGCTTTTTTTTGCCTTTATTTTCTTTATGTCAGTGTTTTTCAACTGTCAGTTTGTAGACCAGTCTGCCAGAAATTTTGTGTTGGTCTGCAAAAGAATTAACCACCCTGCTTTTATATAAAGATTATAGATCTAATGTTCTTAGCTGAATTTGCTAATGCTCAGAGCAGCCTCTGCATTAGTACTCCCCAAAATAATTCTGTTTTCACTAGTTGCCAAGTATAAAAGAGTTGAAAACCATTGGTTTATGTGGTATATCACATTTGTGGATATTGTACCAACCTTGCATCCCTGGAATAAATCCCACTTGATCATGGTGTATGATCTTTTTAATGTGTTACTGGATTTCGTTTGCTAACATTTCATTGAGGATTTAGTATCTATGTTCGTCTGGGATATTGACCTATAATTTTCTTTCTTTGTACTGTCTTTTTCTGATTTGTAATTAGAATAGTGCTGGCCTCATAGAAGGAGCTTGGGAGTCTTCTTTCCTTTTGAATTTTTTGGAAAAGTTTGTAAAGGTGTTAGTTCTCCTTTGTATGTTTGGCAGAATTCACCTGAGAAGCCATCTGGTCCAGGACTTTTGTTTGTTGAGAAGTTTTTTATTACTGCTTCATTTTCACTAATTATAAGATGTTCCTAGTTCTGCCTGATTCAGTTTTTTAAGATTGTATGTTTTTAGGAATTTATCCAATTTGTCCAGATTGTCCAATTTATTGGCATATAGTGTTGATAGTATTTTCTTGCAATCCTTTGTATTTCTTTGGTATCAGTTGTTATTTCTTTCATTTAATTTCTGTTTTTATTTATTTGGGTCGTCTTTTTTTCCTGATGAATTTGCTTAAAGGTTTGTCTATCTTGTTATCTTTTCAAGGAACAGCTCTTGGTTTCATTAATCTATTGCTTTTTTTTTTTTTAAGACAATCTGCTTATTTCTGCTCTGATCTTTATTATTTTATCCCTTCTGCATCCTTTGGGCTTTGATTTTTGTTTTTTTTTACAATTGTAAAATTTAATCTTTTATTAGAGATTTTTGTTTGTTTGTTTGTTTCTTGAGGGAGGCCTGTAAGGCTATAAATTGTCCTCCTAAGACTGCTTGCTGTGACCCATCGATTTTGGGTTGTTCTGTTCTCATTTACATGTGTTTCAAGATATCTTTTGCTTTCTTTCTTGATCTCATTGATAACCCATTTATTGTTTGGTAACATGTTAGTTAGCCTCCATGTCTTTGTGAATATTTTTTCTTGTGATTGATTTCTAGTTTGATATAATTATAGTCATAGATAATGCTTGCTATGATTTAATCTTTTAAAATTTATTGAGACTTGTTTTGTGGTTTATCCTAGAAAATGTTTATGTGCATTTGAAAAGAATGTATATTCCACTGCTTTGGGGTGAAAGGCTGTGAAGATATCAGTCAAATCCATCTACTCTCCTGTTTCATTTAGGCCACAATTTCTTTGTTGATTTTCTGTCTTTTTAAAAGTTTAGCTTCTCTAACCTGACTTGTGGTGAGGCAATGGATACAGCATCGACCTTAAAGGCTGGTTCAAAACCCCAGGCTTGCCAGGTCAAAGCACGTATGAGCTACACCTTTCTTTCTCTCTATCCTCTCTCTAAGAATTCAATAAATACAATCTTGAAAATAAAGATGCTTTAGCATTCTTAATCCATATAATTTTTTAAAAAGTTGCTATCTAGACTTTTCCTGATTGATAAGAGATTTTGTTCACTTATAGTTTAAGTTCAAGGCATTAGCACATATTTATATTTATTTATTTATGTATGTATGTATGTATGTATTTTATGAAGTTGGAAATGGGGAGGCAGTCAGACAGACTCCTGCATGCGCCCGACTGGGATCCACCCGGCATGCCCACCAGGGAGCGATGCTCTGCCCATCTGGGGTGTTACTCTGTTGCAACCAGAGCCATTCTAGCGCCTGAGGCAGAGGCTATGGAGCCATCCTCAGCGCCTGGGCCAACTTTGCTCCAATGGAGCCTTGGCTGCGGGAGGGGAAGAGAGAGATATGTTGGTTTGTTCGTATCTCAAGGTACCACTGTGTTATTTCCTCAGCAAAGTCTTAGCTACTTGCCCAAATCTAAATCACATATTCCTGATCATCATTATGTCCTTCAATTTACTTTACTGCAGGTATTTGTAATCATTTATTAATATTATTATTTATTTTATATTTTTAGAAGACTAGAAGATTCCTGGGGGTAAAGGTTTTATCTGTTTTAACTGATAAGATGTTCATCCAAAATAATGAAACTCTAGTTTACTTCAAATTCTGCTTAATTTTCTTGTTCATATCTTGATTCTGTGCCAAGAGCACATAGCCAAATGGAGTAATACACACAGTCTTCTATGTGATTAAATTTGCTTCAGAAAAAATATATGTAGCTCCTATTATCATCAGTGTGGTAACTGTACAACATATAGGCAACATTTAATCTCCCTTCAATCAGAATAGTAAACAGATGATATGAGAAAATCATAAGAATTCAAATATATCCCTTATCATCTAATAATTAAGGCAAGACAAACTTTAGTGTTATTGGGACTATTAAAAAGATATATAATATAATAGACCTGAAAATGTTATCAATGATGCTATCAAATAATGTTTGAATTCTGAATCCCCTAAAAATAATAGGGGGGAAAAGAGTGTGTTATTTGCAAAATAAAATATTTCCCACAGAAAGAAAAAGAGTTTTAATTATAACAGGTGTTTGTTTGGGAGCATCTTCTAATATTAGTATCATAATGTAGAAAAAAGTTACTTCTCCAAAAGTAAAGTGTTTTAATATCCAAATAAATTTATTTTGTAGTTGTAAGATTAATAAAGGCAGTTTGACTTGTGTCATATTTGGTTTCATGTAAGAACATATTTATTCTGCTCTTTTATTAATACTATAGAATATGCTTTGTTTTAAATGTAGTTATAGTAGTAACTGAGCTATCACCCATCTATGGTCAAAAATCACTTTCTGAATAGTAGCTTGGAATTTCAAGATAGTGGAAGAAGGCTAAGGATATTTTCTTGGCAAAAGAATCAAGGATATTATCTAAGCAGCACCCCCTATTGTATAAGAAGATTAAAGCCACAACGTGAATGTCATTAAATCAGCTGCAGATCACACAAAGAACTTTTAGAAACATTGTGAGTGCCTTTTATAATAGGAGTAAAAAAATGTGAGATGTATTTTTAATCATTTAAATAATGACTCCTGGCTAGAATAACCAGGAGTCTCTCTTCTTTTAAAAGAAGAGAGAAGCAAAGAATTGCAAACTACCATTTTAGAGTTCGCTGTCCAAGCAGTATTAGGAAATGTCTCTGCCACTAACAACAGTGTGCTTTATGCAGTGTGTTTTAGAGAGTAGAAATGATTAAGAAATGGCTCTTTCCCCCATAACCTTGTACCCTATAATGGTATGATAAGAGACATTGTGAGCAATCATGAATGTGCAGAGGAAGCCCAAAACATACAGTCTGGAAATTCAGGAATACTTCTTGGGCAATATATATTTTTAGATAATTAAGAAAGGATATATAGGATCATAAAAGGCAAAAGAAGTCAACAAGCATGTTATATAAACATGGGGACTGTCTGAAGTAGAAGCAGTTATGTGACCAAATTCAATAGTGGAAAACATTTGTTAAGTACTTATTGTATTTTAGATTATACCAGGTATTAGGAATACAGAGATGAATGAAGTTCATTGTTTGCTGTCAAGGAGCAAAACGCATAATTTAAAATTAATTCTCATCATAAAAGTGTTAGTTACAACAGTGAAAGCACATGAAATAACTGAGGAAGAAAGCATGAAGAGAAAAAAAGAGATGGCTGGACAAATCTTTAGAAATGCTTACATGCAGAAAAGAGAACAAATCCAATAAAGCAGACAGCAGTAATATCGAAAGGTAGATATATAATATAGTTGAGAAGAGGATCAAGACAGTTCCATGACCTGAAGCTTAAGGGTGAGCATGGGTTTTAATAAGGAAGGGGCAATCAGCAATGCCAGAGTTATATACAGGGGTCAAGAATGAGAGAGTAAAGATGAGTGAGATCTAGTGATGAGGAAAACTTTAGTAACTTTACAGACTAAATGGAAAGGAGGTTTGAGACTTGGCAGAAACATGAAAGACTCTGAGAAGTGGAGAGGAAGTCGACCTACAGGTCTAGGACGTTTCTTTCAAGGTTAACACAGGAGAAGTGGGCTGATGGGATTGAGAGGGAAGGAGAGGGGGGTCAGGAGAGTGGAGAAGATTGGGAGAGAGCAGCGTCATGTAGACAAAGAAGGAAATGGAAATGTGGAAATTGTGTTGAGAGGGAAACTTAAGATATTGGACATGGTAATTTTGTGTGATCAAATTCAAAATGTGATCTAAATGAAATCAAGGAAGAACAAAGGGCAAAATGGGAAAAAAAAAATTTAAGTCAGTACCTGGGGGTGGGGTGACGTAAGGCAAAAGGAAACTAGGAAACATCTTTGCAAATTTACATGAAAATTCAAGGCAACTTCCTGTTCAGTTTGAAGGCCTTTGGAATCAGTCCCAGGGATATGCTTCTTCTGCTCTTAGTGAGTAGTGAACTGACTCATTCATCAGATTTTATTGTATCCCTATTATGCATGAGACACTCCTTTGGGTATTTGGGATCTATTACTAAGTCTTGTATATGACAGTACCAGTTTATAATATTGAAATATTAACTAACTTGTTTTATACATTGTGGTGTAAAAAATACTTATACTATTTAAATTATTATGAAACCATGAGTTTCTTGAGGTCAAGGAATAATCTTATTCATCTTTGTATGTCAATACTAAACATAGCACCTGATATTTAATAGGTATATTGAGAAAATATCTGTATTACTGAACTTGTTGAATAAATAATTCTGGGAGATTTTTACATGGACTTAGTATCTCTGTTTTTTAAAAGGTGGTAGAAAAACAATACTAAAATTTTATATAGTATTTCAGAGCCTTGTAAAAAAAGTGATTTTTGTATCTCTGAATATAAATTCTTGCTATAAAGGCAAAATATAGTAAAAATTATGAGATGTATTATGAAATTATTTCCCTTGTGTGGTACAACTTTATCCATACATAGCAGAGAAAATTTCTAATGTGTATTTTTGATAATGCATGGTACCACATATGTATTTATTATGTGTTCTTTGTCTTCTTTACTAAATACAAAGTATTCTCCCCAACAAGGAATGAGCCCTTCTGTTGTCACCGGGGTGCTTTCTATGCTTCAGTTATTTTAACCATGAATTTTCTAAGAGAAGAATAACAAAATGATATAGCCTCTTTGTAATGGTGTCAGTCATAGATGTAATTCTGTATACAAGAATATACTTTTTTGTGTGTGACAGAGACAGAGTCAGAGAGAGGGACAGATAGGGACAGACAGACAGGAAGGGAGAGAAATGAGAAGCATTAATTATTCGTCACAGCTCCTTAGTTGTTCGGTGATTACTTTCGCATATGTGCCTTGACTGGGGGGTTCCAGCAGAGCAAGTGACCCCTTGCTCAAGCCAGCGACCTTGGGCTCAAGCCAGTGACCTTGGACTTCAAGCTAGCGACCTTTGGTCTCAAACCAGAGACCATGGAGTCATGTCTATAATCCCACACTCAAGCCAGCAACCCCTCACTCAAGCTGGTGAGCCCACTGCTCAAGCCAGTGACGTTGAGTTTCGAACCTGGGTCCTCCACATCCTAGTCTGATGCTCTATCCACCGTGCTACCACCTGGTCAGACAAGAGGATATACTTTTTTAAAAATTTGAGGCCCTGGCTAGTTGACTCAGTGGTAGAGCATCCACCCGATGTGTGGAAGTCCTGGGTTCAATTTCTGGTCAAGGCACACAGGAGAAGTGACCATCTGCTTCTCCCCTATTCTCTCTTCTCTCTCTCTCTCTCTCTCTCTTTCTCTCCCTTCTGCAACCTGGCTTGATTGATTTAAGCGTGTTGGCCTTGGGCTCTGAGGATGGCTCCTTGGTTGCGAGCAGTACCAGATGGGCAGAGCATCAGCCCCAGATTGGGGGTACCGGGTCAATCCCGTTTGAGCCACATGCGGGAGTCTATCTCCCCTCCTCTCATTTAAAAATAAAAATTTAATCCATGGTGAATATACTTATATTTTGTTAAAATTTTCTACTCAGTTCTTTCTAGATATCACTCTTTTTTAGAGCTTAAGAAAAAAAGAATTAGAAAAATCAAATTGTGTATGATCAGTTCTTCATTATTGCTGCAAGAGTGACAATTTAGGTATTGTTCATATTTTTTGTCTATGAGTTTCCAAGGTTTAGCTCATTTACTTCCTTTTTTTTTTAAAGTGAGATGAGGGGAGACAGAGAGACAGACTCCTGCATGCACCCCGACTGGGACCCACCTGGCAACCCCATCTGGGGCCATGCTCGAATCAGCTGAGTTATCCCCAGCTCTCGGGGTGATGCTTGGACCTACAGAACCACTGGCTGCAGGAAGGGAAGAGAGGGGGGGGAGGCGAGGGAAGGGAAGAGAGCATACGATTGCTTCTCATGTGTACCCTGACCTGGGATCAAACCCTGGAAGTCTGCACATTGGGCCAACACTCTTTCCGGCCTCATTTAGTTTTTCACAATAAAATTGTTTTAACTATGCAACTAAGAATGCTGCTTTCTACCAATTTATTAGCTGTTGTAGAAGTATTTCTATGAGTTCCTGACCCCTTATAATTTCAAAGTTATGAATTTCTATATTTTCTGTAGTTTTGAGTTTACCCTTCAATTTTTTGTATTAAGTCACCGATATATATATATTTTAATTTATGAATTATTATTTTGTAAAATATATATGACAAGTGACCCTAAAATTCCCAAACTAGAATTTTCAGTTCAACCTGCTTATCAAGAAAACTGATATAGAAGGAAATGTAACTGTTTGTCATATGTTTAAAACAATTTTTTTTAACTTATTGATTTTAGAGGGATAGGGAGCAGGTGAAAGAGAGTTCGAGGGAGAACCATGAGTTTTTTGTTCCACTTATTTATGCATTCATAGGTTGATGCTTGTATGTACCCTGACCAGGGAACAAACCATAACTGTGCTGTACTGGGACAACACCCTAACTAACTGATCTATCCAGTTAGGGCCATAGTATGTTTTTACAATATGTAAAGCTTTTGATTAAGGACACTTGATTCAGAAAGTTGAATTGATTGGTGAGAACCAGGGATTTTATATACAGTCATATTTGAAATCAAAGACTGGTTCTTAACATTACAGGTTTGGGTTTTTTGTATTTTTTTTTTAGAGAGAAACTAGCTACATTTTTGAGAATTTGCTAAACATACAGTCTTTCTTGAGGCCTATCACTAGTCTTAAAGTAGTGATATCTGAGTAACTTTTTCCCAGTAGAATGTCCTGTTTTGTTTTAGCTCAATTTCAGTCCTAATGCAGTCAGGAACTCTGATAATACAAAAGTATCAAACTCACACATTTTCTAAATTTAGGCTTTAAAATGAACAAAGACAAAGACTGGCTGACTTAAAAAAACATACACAAGTTAGTGTCCTTTCCTTGTCCTCCCTCTGATGATTCCTTTGTGGACTTTCACCATAAAGACACTCTGAGTATCTTCCCTGTGAGATTTGATTATTGCCTTGTTATAGTGGAAACTTGACCCTCGATCATAACTTTTTACCTTATAGGCTGATATGAGACATATTTGTGACTTGATGAAATTTACGGTATTTAAATCTTACTACATAAAAAAATCTTACTACGGCCCTGGCCGGTTGCCTCAGCGGTAGAGCGTCGGCCTGGCGTGCGGGGGACCCGGGTTCAATTCCCGGCCAGGGCACATAGGAGAAGCGCCCATTTGCTTCTCCACCCCCCCCCCTTCTTCTCTGTCTCTCTCTTCCCCTCCCGCAGCCAAGGCTCCATTGGAGCAAAGATGGCCCGGGCGCTAGGGATGGCTCCTTGGCCTCTGCCCCAGGCGCTAGAGTGGCTCTGGTCGCGGCAGAGCGATGCCCCGGATGGGCAGAGCGATGCCCCGGATGGGCAGAGCATCGCCCCCTGGTGGGCAGAGCGTCGCCCCTGGTGGGCGTGCCGGGTGGATCCCGGTCGGGCGCATGCGGGAGAGTGTCTGACTGTCTCTCCCTGTTTCCAGCTTCAGGGGAAAAAAAAAAAAAAAAAAAATCATCTTACTACTATAAAAAATACAGTGGTATTTCAGTTAAGAATATAGTCTATTGGTACATTCTGACATTTTTACTTCCCCTTGGTTTTCAGGGATTAAAAAAGCAAAGAGGAGAGATCTTTAATAACTAATTGATAAAAATGTATACTTATTTTTGACATATTATTAAATTTTATTCAAACTACTTGAAATGCAGGGCCTCATGTGACACAAACAGGAGATAGTAAGAAAGCTTTATTCTTATTTTAACACAGAATGTAATACCTTTCACACAGTAAATTCTTAAAATAGCCTGTAGTATGGGGTTTGATATTATTTTCATAATATCAAGCCAGGGAAACTTAATTATTTCCTGGAAGTCTAAGGAAGATTTCCAAGTATTAACATATTTTCTGCCAAATCCCTACAAAGTATGGAAAACAGGTCATGTGTTTGATTGTATAATACTTCAACCTGGGATTATGACACTCTTACCACTAGATTTTCTTGAAAAATCACACATTTGAATTGAATATAATATGGAGATTGAAAAGTCACACATTTGAATTGGATATGATATTTCTATTACAAAGTTAAAAAATGATTTTTATATTGATAAGCACCCTTGGATGTATTACAAATAATCTTAGTAAGTTTATTCATTAAATGTTTACACTGTATTATACATTGCTTTATTAGGCCAGAATATAATTTTTTTGGGTATCAACTGTCCTCACCTAAGAGGTACTGGATGAAGGACATAGCCTTAATTCTGGCACATGGAATTACAAATTTTTTGCCTAGTTGTATGGTAATTTGAGTAATGACTTGGTGATAGTCTGGACTTAACTCATTGGTTTTGAACCTTATGTTAATAAGATGTTTTTATTTTCTTTATGAGTGAAAGAATCTATAATATATTAATGTATATGTATTAACATAACAAAGTTTGCCTCACTTCTGCAGGTCAAACTATTGTAGTGAAAACTATTTACTTAAAACATAATTTCTCAAATTCAAAGTAAATAAGGCTATATACCACTTAAATTATATTTATTAGAGAACTTTCATGTTTCTAGAAACATCTTATTCTTTAGGGTTTGAAGAGTAGATATGCAAAAGAAAAAGTGTAAAATAACAGATAAGAGTTTACACATTTTATCTAATTTATAAATGCTGAAATCAGATAAATCTCATCTGTTTTTATAATTCAACTTTAAGTGTGTTCTTTTCCCTCCCAGGACATTTATTCAGAGCAGCTGGGGATCAACCGTTTAACCTGTCCACAGTGTCGAGTGCCTTCCCAGTGGTCAGCCACCCAGTCTTTGGTCTACATTCAGCCAGCTCAGGGCATTCAGAATTTGGTGGTTTGGGGACACTTGGTACACCCACAGCCTTAGCCGCACATCCCCAACTAGCATCTTTTCCAGGTAAACATCTGTTACAAACAGTGTTCAAGGAAAGGAGGAAAGCTTGAAAATGTTCAAGCAGTAATTTGTTTATTAAATTGAACAAAAAATACAGTCCAATGCCTGGTATATTAAAAACTCTTGTGCAAGAATTTGCTCAATCCAATTTATCTGTGCAAAGAAACCCACACTACGTGTGCTAGACGGCAATGCAAGAAATTAGGCATTCAAGTGTTTAGCTAGAGAAATAGGCATCTGCACTAAAGTAAGTAAGTAGGCCAAGTGTTCCTCATGCTTTTTATTGAAGTATAATATGCAGAAAGGTGTGTGTATTGTAAGTTTAGCATGTGATAAATTGGTATGAGCTTTAATTTTTAAAAATATAACTTACACTGGAAAACAAAAGTTCAGTTCTTTTGTTTTGAGTTCTCAAATCTCTGAATTCTGTGAGGAAGATAAGCTTGGCTCTCAAATTTTTATATTTTTTTTATGTTTAATCAAAACAACTATAGATTTGCACCATATACATGGCAGGAAGACCAGAATTATTCCAAATTCTACAGATTATGAGAATTTAGGAGTTCAGTAAGATGCCAATTAAAGTTTAACTTAAGACAAACATGCTATAATTTGTCTTGTTATATTATTTTGAAAGCTAAACCTTTTTTTTTTTTTAATTTAATGAGAAGAGGGGAGGCAGAGACAGACTCCTGCATGCTCCCTGACTGGGATCTACCCGGCATGCCCACCAAGGGGTAGTGTTCTGCCCATCTGGGGCCCTTGCTCTGTTGCAACCAGAGCCATTTTTTAGCGCCTGAGGTGGAGGCCATGGAGCCATCCTTAGTGCCCGGGGCCAACTCACTCCAATTGAGTCATGGCTGCAGGTGGGGAGGAGAAGGGAGAGATGGAAAAGGAGAGAGAGAAGTGAGAGGGGGAGGGGTGGAGAAGCCAATGAGTGCTTCTTCTGTGTGCCCTGACCAGGAATTGAACCTGGGACACCCACATGCCAGGCCAATGCTGTACTGCTGAGCCAACCAGCGAGGGCTGAAAGACTAAACTTTAAGTGTTTCCAGTGATTAATTTTACTTTAATAAATTCTAGTAAGGGATGTCTAAAAATTAGAGCATAAATCTAATTAACAAATTTTGAGTACAAATAAACCTAAATTAAAATCTGACTTTCTGTGTTTTAGCTGTGTGACCTTGAACAAATAATCTGACCTCTCAGCCATAGTTTTCTCATTTGAAAACTGAGGATAACAAAAATAATAGTACCTGCTTTTAGGGTTCTTGTGAAGATTAAAGGAGATGAACCATGTTTAATGCCAAATGCATTTGGCACATATAGTACATAATTGGTAACTATAATTAATATTTTCTTTTGCCCACTTTATTGGGTAATAAGATGTCAAGTGCTTCTATATCTATATATCTATATATCCATATATCTATATATCTATATACATATGTAGATATAAAATAGAAAGATGGTTAACTGTATATTTCAAGTACTGTTTTTTGAAACATATTAGTTCTTTAATTCATTTGTCTAAAGGAGAGGGGATATGGGGAAGGATACTGTGAGTAGAAAGTTAAAGTATTAAACTAAATCTTAACATTTGCTTTAAAAATACTACTAGAAATTTAATTCACTCAGTTTCTAGAATGGTTGTGTAGCAGGATGGGCATTCAATAAATATTTGCTAAAATACAGGATTGCTGAATTAAAATCAAAATAGGTGAGATTAATACAGATACTTGCTAGTATCTTAAACTTTGTTTCATTATGCTTTATTATAGTATTCCTTTTGAGCATTTCTAAACCACTATAATTATTACATTATTAAAATTTAATACCTTCTGCACTGGAATGATGGTTAACAAGTATAAAGAATTACTCATCTGGACTTCAATAATGTTGATACTTCTATAGTACAGAAGAAAATTTAATTCACTTAATCTACATAAACTTTTCAGTCCCTCATTTATTGTATATATAGTAGTTCTTTGAGCATTTACTATGTTCTGTGCACTGGGCGATGCACTGAGAAATACACTAACATAGTACATGTTGTTAATAGTTTTTAGGAGAATTATAAGACACAATTGCTAGTGATAAAAGTATGACTATAGAAGCATACTATTTTTCCAAATGAACAGAAACTATACCTACTTGTAGAGGACTTAATTTAAGTTGTAGGTTTGGTATAATAACAAATTTAATTCTCTATAGTTGGCTTTATTCAAAAGGGTAATCATAATGACAAATTTTTTTTAATCACCTAATAAATAAATATGACACACAATGAAGAAATTACTAGAAATTTTAAATGATTAAGACTGTAATTTTAGATTTTATGGACATGTAAATTAATCTGCATTTCATATGGTTAAATCATCAGATGCAATATTTAATGGACCTTAAGGATAATAAAATTATATTTAATACTGAAATTGTATTTCATGGTAATTTCTTTAAAAATATCATAATTTTTGGTTATTATATTTTTATATTATATTACCATGGATTTTATGAAGTATTTGGCTCTCTCAAGTATGAAAGATTTTGAAATTCTACTCTATCTTCTAGATTTAAATTGAGATTTAGTGTAGACTCTGAAATATTAGAATCTTTTAGTTGAATATGATTAATGTTGCTTCTATGTTGTTACTTCCTTTGAATACATTTAGAAATTCATCAGGTACTGGTTTATTTAATTCTTATTTTGTATATATCGTATTATAAACAAGCTAGCTTGTGAATAACTAATTTTTTTTCTTCAATTTGGAAGATAAGTAAGCTCTCACTTAACAAAAGTAAATTATTTCTATGAAATATTAAACATTTGTAAAGTTTGTAGTCAGAAGCCCTACCATTTTTATCTTTTTATTCAGTTCATCTTATTTACTTGATGTTTTTTACCTGTAGTGTCAGCTTATTTATTCCACACATTTCCAATTGTCTTCTTTTTTTCTAGTCCCTATTGTGTACTTATTTACCATTGACATTCTAAAGTACTACATTTTTGTGTTTTCTGAGTTTATGTAAAAAATACTTGAATTTTACTATACTTTGATTACTTCACCACTTTGTTGGTTGTTTGCCAAGTCCATACATTCAACTATAATGCTTTAATTATAGACTCTATATTAAATAAATATCTTTGGAAAACCTCAGTGCTTTTTTGTCAGCTATGTGGAACCTCATTTTCAAACCTATAAATAACAATAGATTCCAACTGTGCTGATAAAGCCCAAAATACACAGTCTTTCTTCCTATCTAAATACACTTCTTTCATCTAAACAGTGGATAAATGATTAATTCTCTTGTGTAGTTATTCTTGGTTGAGTTCCCATCATTCAGGCATTGCTGAATATACATTGGTGTCATTTCACTAGCAGCGCCTTCCTGCAGTGCAGAAGAATAGCTTTTGCAGTTTTCTGCTTATACTGTTTTTTAGACCTTTCAGAATGGCAGCACCATGAACATTTCACTTTTTAACAACAACAATAAAACAGGTTTTGCCATTAGATAATGAAGGTGCACATTGCTTTTCATTTTATTTTAAATGACAAGCGATATTTCTAGAAAACCTTACAGACCATATAATATAATATACTGACAATATTGAAATTTTCCTATGCTATATTTTTGTGGGTTTTTCCTTTAATTTTCTTCGTTGTTACAATCAATGAAAAATATAATGGTTATAACTAATTTGGTAATCTAGCCCGTTACTCAGTTGGAAAAGATTGTTTCTGAGATTTTAGAAGGGGCAATGCAAGACCTTCCTTTGTATTATTTTCAAATCTTATATTATTCTTTACCCTCCCTTGAAAAATGTATTCTATAAAATATGGCTTTTCTCTTTTTTAAAAAATTTTAACTGAGAGCCACAGTTTGAACATCTAAATTGCATTTGATGATTTTCTACCCTTAGTCATTTTGCAGTGATAAAACAATTGTTGTTATTTGTAATTTATGAGAGAAAGTATAACCAGAATTTAAGCTTTTGTCATTACCTTTAAGGACAGAAACTTTATACATCTTTTATATTTTAATGTGACTTACTTGTTTTGAAATCTTCTTTGAGCACTTCTCATTCTTAGTCCAAAAGAGAAAAAAGAACAAAGGAAAAGAAAAAAAAAGGCTTACTGATTTTGCTGTCATTATGTTTATATTTGAGTACAGAACATTTTCTTCCATAAGGCATTTGAGGTATATTGGATTATAATAGTCTTTGTATTATTATTTAAAGTACCTGGTTTATCAGAGCCAGATCTATACTGTATGTAATTTGAGGAAACTTTTGTTATTGGTTGTAGATGGTAACCTTAAATTCTAAGGTAGTAAAATAGATTGGTATAGTATTAAATACTTTGTTTCTTTACTGTTTTAGAAAATTATGGTATAAGTCAGCAGAGTCATATAACTCTTTACTATTACAAGTTTCCCATTTTATTTTTAAAACCATAGACTACCTTTGTTCTTTATTAACTTGAACTCAAAGAGACTGCTGAGTCAAGATTCTTGGATACTATCTTAATGAGAGGAATGACGATTGTACAACTTCTGATTAACAATCTTACAATTAGAAAGATGATCAGAACCATGTGCAATTCAGCAATTCTGTTCCAAATTGAAACAAACTTTATTTTAGGAATAAAATATAAAAGAACATTGTTACATTAACTGGAAAGTTAATTCAATTGCTTTGCTTGTTTGTTTGGTGTTTGTCTGAGGTACAGAGTGGTGGCGAACAACAGATGTTCATACCCGTACGGGGGCAACCTTCTTTCCACCATTACTGGGAATTCCACCACTGTTTGCGCCTCCTGCCCAGAATCATGATTCTTCTTCATTCCATTCAAGGACTTCAGGAAAGAGTCATCGAAATGGTCCTGAAAAAGGTATCCATATTGACGTATATGAAGTGTTAAAAATCCTCCATTTCAAGACCTATTATCAGTAGAATTCAAGTTTAATAACATTTATAGAGCATTGTGCTAGATGCTTTCACATTGTCTTGCTTAATTCTTCTAATTACTCTTCAGGATTGGAAGTATGCTAATTTGCAACCAATGCTAAATACCATTTAGTATTTTTTGCAACTAAGGTTAAATAAGTTATTCAAGAAAATGTTGCTTTCAAATTAATGTAGCCTAGTCAGAATTTGAACCCAGGGCTTCTAACTCCGAACTGTGCCTATTCCTCTGTATCTCAGTAGCTTTTTTATGTAACCTAGTGTAATATTTCACTTCTTCTGTAGTTAAGCATTAAGTTTATTAAAACTAATAACCTAGTATTCCTTTTTTCTTTTAAATGATTCTTAATATTTTTGGAGTTAACGATATTAGACTACCATTTGCAAATTATAATATTGTTTTAGATGGTTTATTATTATCTTTCTTTTCACTTGAGTTAGTATTTGGAGGAGTTTGCTCTAAAAGGATGAGTGTTTTTGCATTTAATTATCTTTCTAAATGTGTTAACAATTGAAGTGAAAAATCACATAAACATAAAATTAACCATTTTAAAGTGAGTAATTTAATGGTACTTCATGCATTCACATTGTTATACAACTATCACCTCCATGTGGTTTCATCCCCCGAAAGGATTGATGTATTGTGACCCTCTCATAGATTGAATCATGCCATTTGGGACTTTTTGTGTTTGGCTTCTTTCACTTAGCATTATGTTTTGTTTTTTTTTTTTTTTTTAAATAAATTTTTATTTTAATGGGGTGACATCAATAAATCAGGGTACATACATTCAAAGAAAACATTTCCAGGTTATCTTGTCATTTAGTTCTGTTGCATACCCATCCCCCGAAGCGAGATCATCCTCCACCACCCTCCATCCAGTTCTCTCTGTACCCCTCCCCCTCCCCCTCTCCCGCCTTCCCTCCCCCCACCTCCCCATAGCCACCACCCTCCTGTCCATGCCTCTTAGTCTCGCTTTTATGTCCCACCAATGTATGGAATCCTGCAGTTCCTGTTTTTTTCTGATTCGCTTATTTCACCCCGCACAATGCTACCAAGACTCCACCATTCCTCTATAAGTGATCCAATGTCACCATTTCTCCTAGCTGAATAGTATACCATGGTGTATATGTGCCCCATCTTCTTCATCCAGTCCTCTATTTTTTTTTACAGTGATTAAAAGCCTTTAAAAAGCAAACTCTTGGCCAATACAGCAAGAATCCCTAAAAGAGTAGTGTCCTTAACATGTTCCCCAAGTCCAAGTTGGCCCCATCACCATGCCAAATCCCTGAAAAATGCAACCCAACCACAGTTCAGTCTGTTAGGAGCTGTCACAGGGATCAGGAGTCCAGGAAAGTTCCCCACAGGAAAAGTCCGCATGGCACTGGAATTGTTGTCACCATTCTATATTTTGCAGCTCATGTCCAAGTCCCCATGACCGCTGCTTCTAGCTGGTAATGATTCAGGTAGCCTGGAAAAAGCCATTTGCAGCATGCATGGATATGAAGCTTCTGTTCTCCTCTGCCTGGAGAGTTGAGACCAGGTAGCTTTTTCCTGGAGCTCTGTGACTGTGGCCTGGTAAAGAGAACCTTGGGATAGCATTATGTTTTTGAGAATCATTCACACTATAGCCTATAGTATTACTTCATTCTTTTATATGGTTAAATACATTCTGTTATATAAACATCTTTATTTTTATTTTCAAGGTGTAAATGGGTCAATAAATGGAAACAGTACATCATCAGTATCTGGTATCAACACATCTGTACTATCCACTACCGCTTCCAGTTCCGTCGGGGTGACTAAAAGTATAAGCTCAGGTGGAGGAAATCGGAAATGTAATCAGGATCAAAACAAAAACCAGCCATTGGATGCTAGAGCAGACAAAATCAAGGATAAGGTAAATTAATCTTTGAAGGACAAATTTCTAATGGGTCTATATGTAGCAACCAAAAGGGCAAACCACCTGAATCTATGGAATAATTTTTTATGAATTATCAACTTCCATTTTTGTGGATGTTTATTTTTATGGTGTGGTACTAATATTATGTATCTTAAAAATTAAAACTGCCAGCACCAGTAAGTAATAAAAATAGTAATAATATCGCAGATTTATTGAGAACATACCAGATCTGTACTAATTGCTTTGCATGTAATATCTGTTTCAGTCCTCCCTGTGCACCTAATGAGGTAGGTAATATTATTACACATGGGAAAACAAAGCCCTAAAATAGTTGGCCAGGATTTGAGGTCAGGCAGGTTGACGGTAGAGCTCATGCTTTAGGGGAACAAAATAAAAAACCTTTTATTATAGAAATTTTCAAATAAACAGAGCAGACAGAATAGCATGATAATCTTGCATACCAGTTATTCAGGTTCAATAGTTACTACCTTATGGCTAATTTTATCTTGTTACATCCCCAACTGTACAGGTAATCAATGTAAGGCCTCTCAGTTCTAAATTCATCTTTTTACTTTTTGCCTTTTGGCACGATGCTAGATCTTGTCAATAGGAGGTCTCGGAGAAACACTGGAAGGGGAAGTGGTTTTTTGTTCCTGGTTCCAGTGTTTTCTTTCTCCTCTTACACTGTGGTTACCAGTTGTGTGTAGAAGACTCAGTAGTACACATCGTCTCCCGAGTTTCACTGGCATTCCAACAGGCAGCTGTTACAGTGTTTCCTCCTTGTCTGCGCATAGTTTCACTTTGTGTGGTTTCAGTTACTTTTGGTCAACCGCTGTCTGAAAAAATTATATGGAAAATCCCAGAAATAAACAATTCATAAGGTTTAAATTGTGTGCTTTTCTGAGTAGCATGTTGAAATCTCACATTGTCCTGCTTCATCCCACCCAAGATGTGAGTTATCCCTTTGCCCAGTTTACCCAGGCTGTATACACTACTTGCCTGTTAGTCACTGAGTATCCATCTCAGTATCAAATTGACTGTCATGGTTTCACAGTGCTTGTGTTCAAGTAGCCCTTGTTTTACTTAATAGTTGTCCCAAAGTGCATGGAAAATGATGCTGGCAATTCGGACATGCCAAAGAGAACTTATAAAGTGCTTCCTTTAAGTGAAAAGGTAAAAGTTCTTGACATAAGACATGAAACAAATTATCCTGCGGTTACAAAGATCCACAATAAAAGAATTTTTAATTTGTTAATTTGTGAAGAAGGAAAAAGAAATTTGTGCTAGTTTTGTTGTTGTACCTTAAACTGCAAAAGTTATGGCCATAGTGTGTATTAAGTGCTTAAGTAAGATAGCAAAGACATGGCCCTGGCCAGTTGGCTCAGTGGTAGAGTGTCGGCTGACTTGTACATGTCCCACATTTGATTCCTGGTTAGGGCACACAGGAGAAGTAACTGTCTGTTTCTCTTCCTCTTCCTCTTTCCATTCTTATTCTCTTCTCCTCTCACAGCCAGTGGCTCGACTGGTTTAAGTGTTGGCCCTGGGGACTGAGGATGGCCCAGTTGGCCTGAGTGTCAGCCTCAAGTGTGAAAAATAGCTCAGTTGATTTGAGCATCGGCCCCAGACAGGGGTTGCCAAATGGATCCCATTTGGGGTACATTTGGGAGTCTGTCTCACTATCTCACATCCTCTCACTTAAAAAAAAAGATAGCAAAGATATTAAATTTGTGAGTGGAAGACATGAACAGAAAACGTGTTTCAGTTGACAACGATGTGTTGTACCAGACAGTGAGCCTGTACAAAGACTTCAGCAAGGGAGTCCCTGAAACAAATGACACTGAGCCATTTATTGCAAGTAAGGGGTAGTTACACAGATTCACGAATAGGTGTGGACTAAATAGTATAAAAATTACTAGAGAGAGTGAAGGGGGGAGGGAAGGATAGAGAGAGAGAATTATATTATATATAATATATATATTAATATATAATTAATAATTGTTCCACTTTATTATTATTGTTAATCTCTTAGTATGCCTAATTTATAAATTGAACTTTATCCTTGGTGTGTATGTATATGGTATATATAGGATTCAGTACTATCTGCATTTTCAGTCATCCACTGGAGGTTGAAACATATCCCCTGTGGGTAAGGGGAAACCACTGTAGTAAGTTTAGCTGGAATACCACTGAGATTTCGAACTAATTTTACTAGCACCCCAGCCAAGAGATTCCCAGAAAGTTTTTCTGGCATTCCATCTGGAGCTGTGATATTTCAGTGAACTTCTCTGCCATCCAGTGGGCAATAGCCACAGTCTTTAACAAAGTGTGAAGCTAAGCCTTAGGTAATGAGCAGTTGGAGGACAGAGGCCGTTTTCCAACTTTATTTTAGAATAATATACCTCAGCCCTACAGGAAGTGGCTATTCCATTCATTTCCTGTTCCAGAATTTTTCAAGGTTTCTTTTCTCCCCTTAGTAGTTCATCTTCTGTTACGAGTTAATAATTCTTTGTGATAAAATTTTCCTATTCAAGTTGCTAATGTGATTTCTGCCTCCTGACTAGACTTCATTTGGCATAGAAGCCATATGAGACGAGGGTAGTTGTGCAGATTGCATGTGGTAAATCCACTCACTCTTAATATTTTTGTCACTGTAAATAAACCTCTTCCACATCATACCAAGGAAGCTGTGACATTTCAACTTTATTAAATGTAGGTCACCATTGAATCTTGGTTTCATTCATTCAACCAAGTAAGCTGAGATACCTCCACCTATATGAATGAACACATTATGTCCAGAATTTTGAGTAAGTGCACCCTTATCAGTGACTTTGGTTCCACTTATAATTTCTTCTTGATTGAGAAGTCTTGGCTTATTCTGAGTTAAAGCCTTAGCATTGACTGCAAACATTTTGGAAAGAAAGGTAATAAATAGAGCGGTGTCTTCTCATCTAAATTTTATGAAAACCACTTTTAGGGCCTGGTTTTCTGGGGAGAGACCATCAAAAGTTTGTGATCCTGAACAGATCGCTTTCTCTACCATCGCGACAATTTATCAAGGGGGCTGGGAAGCTGCTGACACACCATGGCAGGAAGAACGGGTATGGGTAGACACTGACTCCAGGCAGCATTCATCTGAACGTTAAATCTGAACAACATGCCTCCCTCGTTCTGGTTTTTAATCCTAAGTAACTATTTTATCAAATTTTCCTTGTCTTTCGACTCTAAATGATAGCTTTGTTGGATAGAATAATCTTGGTTGTAGGTCTTTGCTTTTCATCATTTTGAATATTTCTTGCCACTCTTTTCTGGCTTGAAAAGTTTCTGTTGAGAAATCAGCTGATAGTTTTATGGGAGCTCCCTTGTACGTAACACACTTTTAGGGAAGTTTTCTGTCATTTTTTCAAATAGGTTTTCAATTTCTTGTTCTCTACTTTCTTCCTTCTGGCACCCCCATGATTTAAATGTCGGCACACTTGAAGTTGTCCCAAAGGCTCTTTACACTGTCCTCATTTTTTTGGATTCTTTTTTTGGACATTTTTGATGTTCTGAATCAGTTTTTTGCTTCTATGTATTCCAAATTGCTGTTTTGATTCTTGGCTTCCTTTATGCTATTGTTAATTCTAAGCTATTCTTTATTTCAGTTAGTGTTTCTTTCATTTTTGACTACTTCTTTTTTATGGTTTCCATATCCTGTTTTGTGCTGTTGAAGTTTTTTTTTTTGTATTTTTGTATTTTTGTATTTTTCTGAAGTGAGAAGTGGGGAGACAGAGAGACAGAATCCCACATGCACCCGACCGGGATCCACCGGCAAACCCACTAGGGGGTGATGCTCTGCTTGTCTGGAGCATTGTTCTGTTGCAATGGGAGCCATTCTAGCACCTGAGGCAGAAGCCATGGATTCATCCTCAGTGCCTGGGCCAACTTTGCTCCAATGGAGCCTTGGTTGCGGGAGGGGAAGAGAGAGAAAAAGGAGAGGGGGAAGATTGGAGAAGCAAATGGGTGCTTCTTCTGTGTGCCCTGGCCAGGAATCAAACCTGGGACATCCATACGCTGGGCCGACACTCGACCACTGAGCCAACCGGCCAGGGCCTGAAGTTCTTTTTAAGTTCATCTGCTCTTACCCTAAGTTCATTGAGCTCTGTATCATAGATTGGTTATCTCCATTTTGTTCAACAGTTCTTTTTCTTCACTTTTGTTCTGTTGTTTCATTTGGGACATTTTTCTTTGTCTTCCCATTTTGGCATCCTCTCTGTGTTGGTTTTTATGTATTAGGTAGAGCTGCTACATTTCCCTGGTTTGGTAGAGTGGCCTAATGTATTAGATGTCCTGTGGCAAAGCCTCCCTGTTCACCTGAGCTGGGCATTTCAGGTGCTCACAGTGCCCCCACTGCCGTATCGACTGTGTACACCCCCCTGTTGTAGTTGAGCCTTGATTTCTGTTGGCACATCAGTGGGAGGGATTTACCCCCAGGCCACTGCAAAAACCGGCTGTGACCACTGTGGAGGGTCAGCTGTGCAGGGACCCACCCCATGGAGCAGGACTTACTTCAGTGGGGCTCTGGTGCGCACTGAGTCTGCTCCTTCAGTGTATCCCTTGTGGAGGAGGTTGGGTGGTGCTTCTATGTGGTCTGATAACCGTCTACCAGGTGTTATGGCTCTGGGACTGCCCAGAAGTTGCCTGCCTGTGTTCTGCTGGGGCCACTCAGCATGAGCTACAAAGTGATCTGCAGAGTGATCTGCATATGACTGCTATTCGTGTTGGGCTTAAGGTGCCCAAGAGAGGCCAAGTTGTGAACCAAGGCCTGTTGCAGGTAGTGCCGAGCCAGGGGTCCCTTAGCAAGAAGTATGGAGCGTGGGCAAGGGTTGGCCAGATGCTGCTTGTTTGGAAGATTTAGGAAAGTCTGAAGCATAAGCCAAGACAGGCTATTCATATGGAAAAGCCACTGAAAACATCTTGGGTGGGACCACAAGTTAGGTAGGGCAAGGCAAACAGAGAATGCCGGGGTGATGGAGGCTCAGATATGGCACCTAGATGCTAGCTCTATGGGGGCAGGGTTCAGCAAAGGAACAGTGGCCTCTGCCAGCTCTTCTGTCTGGGAGAAAACTGCCTCTCCAGTTTTCATCCTAATTCCGGACAGGTCAGTTCCTCTCATGTGTCCCTGGAGCCTTCTGAGTTGCCGTGCCAGCACTGGGGCTCGGGCATGTGTCCGTGTGGTCTGTGCAGGCCCTTTAAGAGGAGCACCTGGGACTCTGGCAGCCATCTGTATCACACAGCCACAGTCCCTGTTGCTTTTTACAGCCAGAAGTCATGGGGACTTCTATTCCCAGCACTGGAACCCTGGGTTGGGGAGCCTGGTATGGGGCTAGCACCCCTTGCTCCTCAAGGGGAACCTTTGCAGCTGGGGTGCTGCCTGATTTTTATTCACCACACGTGGATGTAGAACCAGCCCGTTCAGCGTGTCCACCCCTCCTACCAGTCTCAATGTGGCGTCTTCCAGAGGTGGATTAAGGTTGGTTGAGGCCCCGGGCACAGAAGAAAATATTGGGTCCCTTAAAGAAAAAGAGAGAGACAGGGAAAATAAAAATACATGTTAACCATATTTTTAAGTAAATAAAAAATATTATGTACCATTAATGTTAAAATTGCACATATGAAACCAAACTTGGTGTCATTAAAAAAGTGTAAAGTTGGGGTTTTGCGGGGCCCTTCAGAAGTCGGGGCCCAGAGTGCGCACCCAGTGCGCCCTCTGTTAAATCTGCCTCTGCTCCTTCCTTACATCCCTACCTGTGGGACTTCTGTTCAGCTAGAGCTCAGACTGTTCTGAAGGATGGGTGTTCTGTAGTTGTCATTTTGATGTGGTAGTGAGAGGAATTGAGTACCACGTTTACCTCTGTGGCCTGCTTGACCCGCGTCTCTCTGCCTGGTCCTCTTCGTGTGCTCTGCCCTTGTTCCAAGGGCTTCCCACTAGTGTGAGCTCCAAGGGCCTGTCTGTGCTGCTGCCAGCTTCTTTGCTTGCCAAATACTGACTGAAACACCAGCCATTCCTTACTCCCATAGTATTTTGGAACAAATCCTACACATCTTGCCATGGATATATTTTTATATATATTTCTAACAGTTGAATGTTCATATTTTTAGAAAAACTCTTTCCATTGATTTGAGAGAAAGAGAAGCATCAACTCGTTGTTTCACTTAGTTGTTCCATTTAATTGTGCTCTTATTCATTGCTTCTCATTGATTCCCTGACTGGGGATTGAACCTGAGACCTTTGGCTTGCTGGGTCAGTGCTTTATCCACTGAGCCACCCGGCCAGGCTGAATGTCCATATTTTTAATCCATACACTATCTGCCTGACCTGTGGTGGCACAGGGGATAAAAACGTTGACCTGGAATGCTGAGGTCACTGGTTTGAAACCCTGAGCTTGCCTGGTCAAGGCACATATGGGAGTTGATGCTTCCTGCTCCTCCCTCCTTCTCTCTCTCTCTCCCCTCTCTAAAATGAGTAAGTAAAAATCTAACAAAAAAACAAAACAAGAAATCTTACAGTATCCTACCTCTTAGAAGTAGTGCCAAAATCTGAAATCTTCTACTTCTGCAATGTATAAGGCATTGAGAAAGACGTCAAAGGCATGGATAAGAAACAGACCCTGTCCTTAGTTCTGCTAAAGAATCTAGATTGACATTCCTAAACAAAATTAGTACTGTTAAAGTGAAAAGTAGTTCCAGTAACAAGAATTAAAAATTACAGAGGTACCTCTACACTGCTATAAAGAGATGGATTCTGAGGTAGCGTAGTGATGTACATAGACATCTAAATAGAATTAACACTAGAGAGACATGGGCTATTAGAGAGGGGTACTGGACTAGAATTTAAGGTTTTAGAAGAAGAGCACCTTTAGATAATACATGGTCTGCTATGAATTTTTGGTAGTATGTTTTTCAAGTAAAGTGAGGATGAAGGGCACTGGCACTAAAGAAAATGATTCTATACTTTCTTACCCAGTAATTTTCAATTTTAAAGGCTTTTTTAAAAAAGTTGCTTCATTAGCCTTCTTCTTATGTAGCTTGAAAAAAATGTTCTTCAGGTAATTTTGATAATCCTTCCTGCAGGGTATGGTGTCATAGCTTTGTACTGCTTATTGAAATCATTGATTAAGTTCAATTTCCTCATTTAGTCTGCATGCATATTTAGAATAAAGATAGACATTTTAAATTAAACATAGTAAGTCACAAATTAAAATACACAAACATACAGCCTGTTGAGAAAAAAAAAACAATTCAAGGTTGAATAATTTCCATTCCTGCTGCCACAGAAATGAATGTTACTGCTGTTGTTAGTATTCAAGGTCTCATGAGGAGCGCAAAGGAATGAGGCAGCAACAATACTGCAGGTGGGGGACCCCAGTCTCTCCAGGACTGAGGTGCCTTGGAGAGATCAGATATCCAATTTATTAAGCAGAAACATGACATCATGCGTGAGAAACTAACAAGCAGAATACAGTGTCCAATTTTATTACTTAGTTTTGCAAAACTGATTACATTTCTCTTGCCCTTTCTGAGACATAACACCACACCATCTGCTGTCTGATTCCTGACCTGAGAAAGCTCCAGCAGGGCCGAGCATCACGGCCTTGAGCCTTCTCGGGACGCGACTGCCTTTCGTCACGTATGCTTGGTCTCAACCTTCACTTACTCAGGATGGGAACAGAAAGTCATTCGGTGCTTTGGCTTTCCTCCAACAACTGCAGCAGCCAAACAATGTTTTTAAAACATAAGTGGTCTTCTTGGTTTTAAAACATCACATGTTCTCACTCCCTCCAGTAGTTTCCTATCCCAGTTAGAATAAAATCCTTGCCATGGCCTACAAAACCCAGCATGATAAGACCCCTGCCAGTCCATCCCGCCCTATTTCCTATGCCCTTGCTTCCCTGTGCCATTCTAGCTGGTCTAGTTGAGTTCTCCATTTTCTGAACACATCAAAGCCTTTTCCTTTGCTCTTTTACATCTTGAAGGGTTCTTACCTCGTTCTTCATTTAGGTCTTAATTCAGAAAGGTCATACCTGATGATTGCATCTAAATCTTCACTTTACCCCCAGCATATATGTATTATCTATCCAGTTGTCCTGTTTTACTCATGGTGTTTATCTCTAAAAGTACTCATATCCCACTTGGACAGAGTTGCTCTCTCTTTGTCACACCCCTCCATCCCTCGAGACTAGAGCAATTAGACCTGGTACATAATGGCCTATATGTGTTTGAGTTTTATTGGAAGAAACAAGTATACAGTGAAATGAAAGTTCAAAGAGGGGGTTCTGAAATGCTTTCCCAGATTGGATTGGGCCACTGGATTAATAAGCGCTCCTTTGATCATTTTTTGATTAACCTAAGACTCATTTTTAAAATATTTAAATGAATTAAAAAGACATACTACTTAATTATGTGTGAACAGAAAAGAACTACCCACACAAACACACACAATAATAGCAACTAAGGAGATGAAATTGGTGATATTGGAACTTATTTTTCTCTCTTTTTCTAATAACCTGGACTTTTCTGCTCACATCTGTTTTTGTTTTTTTTAATGGGGTCTAAAGTTGTTACTTTATAAAAGCACAGACTCTTTACACACTTTCAGAATATGCTACACAAAACACCTGCTTCAGAATCACATTGAGAGCTTGTTAATGCAGATCCCTGTGGGCCATTTGGGATTGGGACCCAGGAATCTGCTGGCTGCAACAAGTTTTGTAAGTGAATATTACACCCCATATAGCCGTATGTTCTGCACCTTTGGACCCCATTCTTGAGGAGTATAGGCTCCATTTTTCATGCAGTGTTTAAATAAAAAACTACACAGATTACTTGGGCATTGGAATAGGAGTTTATTTCTCCCTGCCAAATCACTATAGCTCCTTTATTTCTTCCTTTCATCGCTAGTCCCTACTAAAAACAAAAGCGATAACATCAGTTTAGATTCATCATAATTGTCATAGTCTTGCTATAGGTGCTTAGAAACCCCCAACAGATTTTGGTTGCAAGGAAAGAGCTCTTTCCCTAACAAATGTTAGGCTTAATATTACTATATTACTGTTGTTTTCCTTTAATGTTTACTTTGGCTTATCATCACTCTCTATTTTACTGTGACAGAGGAGATAGTTCAGGAATGGTAGTAACTATTAGGTGGCTTATTGAAGTCAGGTCTCTGGAGGAAGCATTACAGTTGCTAGTTTGGAGCAGTTAACACAGAGGACTGTTGGAAGCAGAATAAAACAGCAGGAGTAACTCTCCTCACTTACATGCATTTTATTTCATTGGAATCAAATTTCAGAAGGCACAAAAGAAAGCATATATATTTGCAATCTGTAATTATGGCTTAAACCTGGCTACGTGCTGAAGAGGTGTATTATTGTCTTACTGCCCAATCCCGGTAGTCAGGAAAGGCCCTGTTTCTGTTAAGACCATAGGTTTTGGGATTCTTGCTTTAGTAATGTATTACCTTTTCTATGTTTTTTCTTTATTTTGCCTATCAGCAAATGCTATTGAAATGTTCCTAAGTAACTTTGGATTGTACTCAATCTTATTACTTTATAATTTCAAAATTACCGCTTTTCAGTTCTCCTATTGGTAGAATTTTAACCTTTCCATTGCTATAAAGTTATTTAGGTATAATTCATCTCATGATTTTTCCTCTTTTTATCCACTACTATTCCCTATTCTTTAAGCCCCAGACTTCCCTTTTATGTGACCTAATATACCTTTCTACCAACTTTGGATTTCTTTCATCCTTAGAATCTTAAGTATTTCATAAATTAATCTTTTTCATATATTTATTTTTATGATAGAAAATAGAAAATAATTAAAATTTTGACCTTAAGTAAAGCAGCCCATAAGTCCTTTGCCTACCTATTTTATTCTTTTCTATGCATTATTACTGTATGGAGTTATTTATTCTTATATTAATCATCTGTCCACTCTACCACCACCAACACCACTAGGATATAAGTATCTTGAAGGCAAGAACTCTGCCTTAGGCATCATTTTAGTCCGAGAAAGGTGTGTTTGACATGTATATGTATTTGGCTATTAACTCACTATCTGCATAAAGAAAGAAGACTACAGTTAAGTGTAGAACTTTATGTATGTAATTCTTATCACTTGAATTATTACTTTTAAAATTACTCATTGTATTTTATAATACTCTGTGTTGAGGTTTCCAATACTCTATACATGTCATAGCTTGTATATTTTATTGGAGAATTCCTGTCACATAAGTTAATTTGAGTAGTTTGTTGACTAATTACCCTTAGAACAGATGACTTTTCCTATTTCTTAAAAAGACATTTTGATATTGAAAATATCAGTTGAAAATTAAAAGAGCATACCTCACTAAAACTTGAATTTTTTTCAAAAAAAAAAAAAAAGTCTTGGTAAAAATCTTGTCTTTATCCAGAAACCAAGGAAGAAAGCTATGGAAAGTTCTAGCAACAGTGATAGTGATTCGGGGACATCATCAGACACCTCAAGTGAAGGCATTAGTAGTAGTGATTCAGATGATCTCGAGGAAGATGATGATGAAGAGGAGGAAGATCAAAGTATTGAAGAAAGTGAAGAAGACGATTCTGATTCAGAGAGTGAAGCACAACAGAAAAGTAACAACCAGGTATAAATAGTTCCTTTGGCAGTAGCCACACGTTATTCATATTTAGGGATTAACTGGTTTATTCTGACTTTACAAGTCCATAAAATTTAAATTTAATCATTGCCTTTAGTTCTTACTTTTGCAAAAGAGGGAATATGAGATGGAGAAACATTTTTTAAAAACATTTAGCATGTTTCTAGTGAGCTTAATGTATCTATCATAAGTTGCTAGGATACTTTTTTCTTCTGAGAGAGAGAGAGAGAGAGAGAGAGAGAGAGAGGCAGAGATACAGACAGGAAGGGGGAGAGGATGGAGAGAGAGTGAGAAGCATCAACTCGTAGTTGCTTCACTTTAGTTGTTCCATGCCTTAACCCCGGGGCTCAAGCAGAGCCAGTGATTCCTTGCTCAAGCCAGTGATCTTTGGGCTCAAGCCAAAAACACTGGGATCATGTTGATGATCCTGCGCTTAACCCAGTGACCCACACTCAAACTAGTGAGCCTGCGCTCAAGCCAGATGAACCTCTGCTCAAGCTGGGAACCTTGGGGTTTTTTTGTTTGTTTGTTTTTTGGGGTTTTTTTTGTATTTTTCTGAAGCTGGAAACGGGGAGAGACAGTCAGACAGACTCCCGCACGTGCCCGACCTGGGATCCACCCCGCACGCCCACCAGGGGGCGACGCTCTGCCCACCAGGGGATGATGCTCTGCCCCTCCGGGGCGTCACTCGGTTGCGACCAGAGCCACTCTAGCGCCTGGGGCATAGGCCAAGGAGCCATCCCCAGCGCCCAGGCCATCTTTGCTCCAATGGAGCCTTGGCTGCAGGAGGGGAAGAGAGAGACAGAGAGGAAGGAGAGGGGGAGGAGTGGAGAAGCAGATGGGCGCTTCTCCTGTGTGCCCTGGCCGGGAATCGAACCCAGGACCTCATGGGGTTTTGAACCTGGGATCTCATTGTCCCAGGTCGATGCTCTATCTATTGCTCTGCCGCCAGTCAGACGAAACACTTTTTAATGTTCCCTTTTTTTCTGCTTGCGGTTTTTTTGTTTTAAGTAAAGATGTTAAGCTGTTGCCTTTTAACTTTTATTTACAGGTGCTATTACATGGCATTTTAGACCCAAAAGCAGATGGACAGAAAGCAGCTGAAAAAGCCCAGGAAAAAAGAATACACCAGCCATTACCTCTTGTGTCTGAATCCCAGACTCACTCATCATTCCAATCCCAGCAGAAGCAGCCTCAGGTTTTGTCACAGCAGCTTCCATTTATTTTCCAAAGCTCTCAGGCAAAGGAGGAATCTGTGAACAAACACACAAGTGTAATACAGTCTACGGGATTGGTGTCCAATGTGAAACCTTTATCTTTGGTAAATCAAGCCAAAAAGGAAACTTACACAAAACTCATAGTTCCTTCTCCTGATGTACTTAACGCAGGGAATAAAAATACCTCTGAGGAATCTAATTCTTTGACCAGTGAATTGCGATCTAAACGGGTGAGTTAAAAATTATTTAGGAAGAATTTATTGTTTGAAAAAGAGCTTTCATAGAGTCTTATAACATGTAGGTGTAAATTAAATTCTACTCTTATTTTTAAACATTTTAGTCACCAGGAATCAAACATGCACATCAAGAAACTAAATTTCTCTGATTTTGTATTTATGTGTACATCTGTTTAATATATTTTTGGCAACACAATCATGCCATTTTCTCCTTAGTTTAATGATTTAACAGTAAGGGGAGAAATATGTTTGAGTAAGACTACTTCACAATCACTTTTGTTTAAAATTCAATGTCCTTTTTTTCTAATTTCAGTATTTTTTAAAGAAATGAATTCTTGAGTAATTTACCTCTGTAGTTCAAAATTTAGCAAATTTAAGTGTAAAAATCCTCTATAAAGACTCATTTTTCTTTGCCATTCTTAGTGAATTATATGAAATACAAAATATTTTGAGTAACTTTTATTTACAGAAACACCAGAATCACTCACCAGAGAAATTTTTCAACTTGATTTTCTTGCTATTGATTTTATATTACTATATAGTCTACATCCATATGTCCAATAGAATTCTCATAATTAAATGATCAGTACATTTTATTTAAGAACTAGCCCAGAGTAGAAAAAAATATATTATTATTACGTTTGGATACAGTATCCTATTTTTTTGGTTATAAAAATTATCATTATGCATCCTAAATATTAGCTAACACTGATAAAGCAATTATTGTTTGCCAGCCGTTAAATGCTGAATGTGCATTTACTTACTGGATAATAACATCTACTAGTGCTGCTAATATTATTATGATCATTAACAGATGATCAAACTGAGATACATAGAACTTAACTCTTTCAAGATCACACTGCCAGTCAGTGATGGAACTATAATTCAAACTAGGTTTATGGTACTGGAGTTCTTTTCTTAACCACTGTGATATTCTGCCTTTCTTTAAAAAGTTCTAGTCTATTGAGTCTTATTTTACTGTGAAGACTTTAAGAATAGGGTCAAAGAAAAAGATTTGAACAAATCAGACGTTTTTTAGAATCTAAATGAGTAGTAATCTCAAGCCTAAATATACATTAGAATCATGTGGGAAACTAAAAAAAAAAAAAAAAAAAACCCGCTCCAGAACATTGAAATCAGGATCTCTTGTGTTGAGACTAAGGTTGTGCATGTCTAAAATACCTCCCAGGTGATTTAAATATCATGCATGTGATCATTTAAAATGTACTGTTCAATCATAAGAAAGAATTATTTTTTGGCATTACATTATTGCCTCTCCCTGAGTAAAGAAAGCAAATTAAAAAGTTAATTTTGATGGCTATTTTAATTCTCATTAATGTATTAATTTTCACTTTCAGATAAATGAATTTACTAACATCGAGAAGTATTTGCATTATGAAAGATTTCTTAATTTTTTCAAAAAGATTTTTATTTAAAGAATTTTATATGACTACCTGTTAGAAGACCATTTATTAAATACTAGCTTAGAAAATGTAGCCAAGCCTGACCTGTGTTGGCTCAGTGTATAAAGTGTTGACCTGGAACGCTGAGGTCGCCTGTTTGAAACCCTGGGCTTGCTGGGTCAAGGCACATATGGGAGTTGATGCTTCCTGCTCCTCCCCCCTTCTCTCTATCTTTTCCTATGTCTCTCTCTCTCTCTCTCCCCTCCCTAAAAATGAATAAAGCCTTAAAAAAGTTTTTAGCCCTGGCCGGTTGGCTCAGCAGTAGAGCGTCGGCCTAGCGTGCGGAGGACCCGGGTTCGATTTCCGGCCAGGACACACAGGAGAAGCGCCCATTTGCTTCTCCACCCCTCCGCCGTGCTTTCCTCTCTGTCTCTCTCTTCCCCTCCCGCAGCCAAGGCTCCATTGGAGCAAAGATGGCCTGGGCGCTGGGCATGGCTCTGTGGCCTCTGCCTCAGGTGCTAGAGTGGCTCTGGTCGCAACATGGCGACGCCCAGGATGGGCAGAGCATCGCCCCCTGGTGGGCAGAGCGTCGCCCCTGGTGGGCGTGCCGGGTGGATCCTGGTCGGGCGCATGGGGGAATCTGTCTGACTGTCTCTCCCTGTTTCCAGCTTCAGAAAAATGGAAAAAAAAAAAAAGATTTTAAAGAAAGTCTTAAAAAAAAAAAGAAAATGTAGCCAAGGTACATATATGATCTTATGTAGTCCTTATAAAACTTTGTGAGATAAAGAAATTAAGGTAGAGAGAGGTTAAGCCACTGGCTGACATCATGTAACAATTTAAGAGCAAAAGCGTTTTAAACCCAGGTCATTCTGATTTCAAAGCTCATGATTAAGATGAAATAATTTGGCGTTTCTAAAATAATGGTAGTTAATAGGAATATTTTATATGAATGGACATTCACATTAGACTCAACTCTAAATGACTTTATCTACTTGTTATTGCTACTTAGTATTGACTTAAAGACTATTTTATAAATACTTCTTTTATATCAGCTTATATAAATAATTTTGCAGTATTTCCTAGGATAGTCTCAATTGTTTCATGATACCTGCTATGTGTCTGTCTCCCTAACTACTAGTCTGTGCTTTTCTTGAGTGTTATTTAATCATTGGGTCTATTCATACTATTACATTGTAGATATTTAATTTTAGTCAACAGACATTAATTGGATATATAGACCAGGAGTGAATTTTGTTTATCAAGTTTTGCCTAGAGGATATTCTGTGGTTTTTAGAGATTCAGGTAGTGAGGCTGGGGAGCAAAAGCTTAGACATAGAACAGAGACAGAGCTTCAAACCTCTCTTCATATATTCCTGTCATCTCAGTGGCATAACTTAAAGTAGCAGGACATTTGCTCCTATACAGGTCCCAATTTTCTTTCCTAGTTTTTTTGTTCCACTTCTGAGATTAAAAAAAATAACAACATTTTTGCTGTAAAAGAATAGCTGATATTAGTCCTGGATATAAAATACAGATGTGTTTGGTTATTTTTGAAAATCTTTAGATGTCAATATATGAGAAGAGACTCTTCAGAACTATATAGTAAGGATCAATTTCAGAAAATTAAATATACAAAATATAAAATTAAAGGGAAAGTTTTTGATTCCGTGACTGTTTTGATCCTATGTGTTCAGGGGGAAAATTTACTATCTATAAAAAAATACAAAATTATTGTGTGATGTAATTGTGTTCTAGGAAATGAAAATACACTGTTTTTCTGCTGAAAATTATATAATTAAGTGAGAGGAGGGGAGACAGTGAGACAGACTCCTACATGCACCCCAACTGGGATCTACCTGGCAACCCCTGTCTGGAGCCAGTGCTCAAATCAACCAAGTTATCTTTAGTAACTGAGTCTGATGGGCTCGGATCAACCAAGCTATCCTCAGTGCCTGGGGCCAACAGCTTGAACCAATTCAGCCACTGGTTGTGGGAGGGGAAGAGGTAAAGAAGGGGGAGAAGGCAGAGGAAGAGAAGCAAGTGGTTGTTTCTCTTGTGTGCCTTGACCAGTAATTGAACCCGGAAGTCCAAATGCCAGGCCAGTGCTCTATCCACTGAGCCAGCCAGCCAGGTCACAATTATAGTATGTAATATTTATGTCATATAATTATTACCTAATATTAAAGTATTTACCTAAAATTAAGAATTTTGCTATAAAATTATTTTTAAAAGGTAAATGCAATTTTTGGTATAATTTTACATATTTTATTCACTGATTAAATATAATTAAGCACTTTTTCTTTATGGAGCATTGCCTTAGGTGTCAATATTATGTGACAGTCTTTGTTTACAAAGAATTATTATTTAAAATTTTTATTTTCATTGGGGGGAAGGAAGAGAGAGAGAGGAAGAAACATCAATTTGTTCCACTTAGTTGTTCCATTTAGTTATATATACATTGATAGCTTATCTTATGTATGGGGATCAAACCCAAGATGTTGGTACACTGGGACAATGCTTTATCCACTGAGTGACTTGGCCAGTGCCTACAAAGAATTATCTTAATTAATTTTCTAAACTAATACAGTGAAAATGTTAATACACTAAAAAAAAGTTTATATAGGAATTGTGTGCTGCTAATTAGTACTGATGCTTTAAAAAAAATTATTTTTTTTTTTCCTGAATCTGGAAACGGGGAGAGACAGTCAGACAGACTCCCGCATGCGCCCGACCGGGATCCACCCGGCACGCCCACCAGGGGTGACGCTCTGCCCACCAGGGGACGATGCGCTGCCCCTGGGGGGGGGGGGTCGCTCTGCCGCGACCAGAGCCACTCTAGCGCCTGGGGCAGAGGCCAAAGAGCCATCCCCAGCGCCCGGGCCATCTTTGCTCCAATGGAGCCTGGGCTGCAGGAGAGGAAGAGAAAGACAGAGAGGAAGGAGGGGGGGTGGAGAAGCAGATGGGCGCTTCTCCTGTGTGCCCTGGCCGGGAATCGAACCCGGGTCCCCCACACGCCAGGCCGACGCTTCACCGCTGAGCCAACCGGCCAGGGCCGCTTTAAAATATTTAATAAATCATTTTGTATGGCATTGTGTCTGCATTTCTCTTTGTGAAATGCCACTAATTAATCTCTGATGCCTTGATTGTTAAAGCTTGGTTCCAGTGATAACAGCACAGTTGATTTTTAATTTCAAGGCAACCATCTTCATTATACAATTTTACCATCTGTTTCTATAACTTAAGATGTTTTCATTGTTCTACTTCAGTTTATTTTTGTGTATGATTTTCATTTTTTTAATAAATAAAATTCATATAATTTTATTCTTTACAAGCTGGTGAGCCTGCGCTCAAGCTGGTGACTTGAGGGTTTCAAACCTGGGTCCTCAGCATCCCATGCCGACGTTCTACCCATCGTGCAACCGCCTGGTCAGGCTGCCATTATTTCTTCAAGTAGTTTACTTGTCCCATTAATCTCTCTCATCTCTTTCTGGGATCCCTATGATACTTAATGATGTTACGCTTGATGTTGTCCCAAAAGTCCCTTACGCTATCCTCATTTTTTAAATTATTTTTTGTTTTTGCTTTTCCAGTTGAGTGATTTACATAATTCTGCTTTCCTGATTGCTGATCCATTCTTCTTTGTCATTGACCTGCTGCTGATTCCTTCTAGTGTATTTTCCATTTCACTTGTTATATTCTTTAGTTCTGACAGGTCCTTTACTTACAATTTTTATCTCTTTGTTGAAGTTATGAGTTTTTCCTCTTTTTCGTATAGTTTCATTAGCATTTTTATGGCTGCTACTTTGAACTCTTTTCTAGTAGACAGCTTACCTCAAGGTCATTTAGTTCTCTTTCTGTGGTTTTCTCCCATTTTTGTTTGTTTGAAACATATTCTTTTCTTCTTCATTTTACCTGTTTGTTTCTATGTATTAGGTAGGACAGCTAAATCTTCTGGTTTAAAAAAAAGTGGCCATATTTAGAAGGTGTCCTGTGGGACTCAGTGGTGAATCCTCCTTGTCGCCAGATCCAGGTACTCCAGAGGAGTGTCCCTGGGTGGACTTGTGTGGGTTCCTGTTGTATCTGGGCCACAATGTCTTTGTACACACTGGCAGGTGAGGCTGGTCACTGGCCTGCTGGCTGTGAGGCCTGGACACGGCTCTCATGGGTTCATTGGTATACAGGGCAAGTCATTGGTGTGGCTGGCTGCGAGGCCCATCCATGCTGTTACAGATACAATACTGGGTGCTAGTGACAACTAGGCCACCCACTGGGTTTGGCAGGATAGGAGCTGCTTTGCAGGGGTGCTAACCTGGGTGAGTCCTCAGTGAAAGGCCAGGGTAGGGTTAACAGTGTCAGCAAGGTTAATGGAGAGTGTTAGAGATGGCACCTGCCAGTGTCAGTTAAGTGAGGTTAAAGAAAGGGGGAAATGGTGCCTGCCAGCACCCCTCAGGAGGAAGTTCTAACAGGTCCCTGTTCCTCCATCAGACACCCTAAAATTAGTTAATGCATCACCTTCACATATGACGTAGGTGCTTTTCAAATGGATCTTTTTGCTGGGACTCAGAAATAACACAGCTTGGGATTCCTATACCCTTTTGGTTCTCTCAGACATAAGCCCTGCTGGTTTTCAAAGCCATATATATGGGGGTTCCTCTTCCTAGTGCAGGTCCCTTAAGCTAAGGCTCGGACGCCTTATTCTTTGGGGATAACTTCCATGGTTGTGATATCCCTCTCACTCTGTAAGCCAAGAAATGGGAAGTGTGCAGTAGGGAAGGTCCTGACTAGACTTAGTCTCTATTCCTCCTACCATTTCAATTTGGCTTTTTCTTTATATTTGTAGTTGTAGAGCATCTGTTCTTCTAGTCTTCAGGTCATTCTCAGAGATAGCTGTTCTATATGTAGTTGTAGTTTTGATGTCAATGATAGGAGGTGAGCTTAGGACCTTCCTACTTCACCATCTTGAACTTGGAGCTAGGAGCCTTGCTCTTAAATGCCAATTTAGCTTATCCATGAAATGTCACTCCTTGTGGTTGGTCCAGGGTCTCTGCAAGAAATGTGTCTTGGGCAATACTGATTAAATTTAAATATATTATGTCTAGCCAAGGTTCAGCAACCAGCTAGTCATTACAGCCACTACTTTTATAGCACTGGTAACCATGATTTAAATTTGTGTTTAAGCAGTTGTTGTCAGACATTGAAGGCAAATAAAAGTAATTTTTTAAAAATTAATTTTACTAGGGTAACATCAATAAATCAGGGTACATATGTTCAAAGATACATATCCAGGTTATCTTGTCAATCAATTATGTTGCATACCCATCACCCAAAGTCAGATTGTCCTCCGTCACCTTCTATCTAGTTTTTTTTGTGCCCCGCCCCTCCCCTTTTCCTCCCCCCCCCCCCCAACCACCACACTCTTATCAATGTCTCTTAGTCTCGTTTTTATGTCCCACCTACGTATGGAATAATGCAGTTCTTGGTTTTTTCTGATTTACTTATTTCACTTCATATAATGTTATCAAGATCCCACCATTTTGTTGTAAATGATCCGATGTCATCATTTCTTATAGCTGAGTAGTATTCCATAGTATATATGTGCTACATCTTCTTTATCCAGTCTTCTATTGAAGGGCTTTTTGGTTGTTTCCATGTCTTGGCCACTGTGAACAATGCTGCAATGAACATGGGGCTGCATGTGTCTTTATGTATCAATGTTTCTGAGTTTTTGGGGTATATACCCAATAGAGGGATTGCTGGGTCATAAGGTAGTTCTATTTTCAGTTTATTGAGGAACCACCATACTTTCTTCCATAATGGCTGTACTACTTTACATTCCTACCAACAGTGAATGAGGGTTCCTTTTTCTCCACAGCCTCTCCAAAATTTGCTATTATCTGTCTTGTCAAATCCAAAAGGAACCTCTAGTTCACCAGCACATTCAAAACAAACATTAGTTAATAATAGCTAATCTAACAGGTGTGAGGTGGTATCTCATTGCAGTTTTTTTTATTTTATTCTTTTTTTTTTTTCATTGCAGTTTTGATTTGCATTTCTCTAATAACTAATGAAGATGAACATCTTTTCATATATCTGTTGGCCATTTGTATTTCTTCCTGGGAGAAGTGTCTGTTCATGTTCTCTTCCCATTTTTTTATTGGATTGTTTGTTTGTTTGTTGTTGAGTTTTATGAGTTCTTTGTATGTTTTGGATATTAGGCCCTTATCTGAGCTGTTGTTTGAAAATATCATTTCCCATTTAGTTGGCTGTCTGTTTATTTTGTTGTCAGTTTCTCTTGCTGAGCAAAAGCTTCTTAGTCTGATGTAGTCCCATTCATTTATTTTTGCCTTCACTTCCCTTGCCTTTGGAGTTAAATTCATAAAATGCTCTTTAAAACCCAGGTCCATGAGTTTAGAACCTATGTCTTCTTCTATGTACTTTATTGTTTCAGGTCTTATATTTAGGTCTTTGATCCATTTTGAATTAATTTTAGTACAAGGGGACAAACTGTAGTCGAGTTTCATTCTAATAAAAGTAATTTTTGTTCTTATAATACATTGCTAACTTGTTCTTTTAACTTACGTTTCAACAGGAACAATATAAACAGACATTTCCAGCACAGTTGAAGAAACAGGAGTCGTCTAAGAGCCTGAAGAAGGTTATTGCAGCTTTGTCAAATCCAAAAGGAACCTCTAGTTCACCAGCACATTCAAAACAAACATTAGAAAACAACCATCCTAATCCATTCTTGACAAATGCACTTTTAGGTAATCACCAACCAAATGGCATTATTCAAAGTGTCATTCAAGAAGCTCCTCTAGCACTTACTACCAAAACTAAAATGCAGAGTAAGATTAATGAAAACATTGCTACTGCAAGTAGTACCTCTTTTTCCTCTCCTGTAAATTTGAGTATAAGTGGGAGAAGGACCCCTGGCAATCAAACAACTGTAGTGCCCTCTGTGTCTCCCATACTCCATAGTCAAGGGAAGGAAAAAGCAGTTAGTAATAATGGAAACACAGTAAAGACACAACATCACTCTCATCCTGCAAAATCTTTAGTGGAACAATTTCGAGGAACAGATTCAGACATTCCCAGTAGTAAAGATTCTGAAGATTCAAACGAGGATGAAGAGGAAGATGATGAAGAAGATGAGGAAGATGATGAAGATGATGAATCTGATGACAGCCAATCAGGTTATTTTCTATTTTAAAATTTAAAGTATTTTTTTAACGTTATGTGAATCAAAAGATTTTAAAGAGGTTCTCAAGTCACAGACTTACAGTTATGTCATTCAATATGTTTCACACAGCTATGTGCTTTTCTATAGTGAGCTGGTAAATAAGAGAAACTGAAATTAGAAATCCTAAGCAAAATTCTCAGCTTTGTAATACAGTTAACATTAAACAAATAATACTTTAAGCTGAATATTAATGATGCGTGAATTTCATGAAGTTACTTAATTTTCATTTCATTCAAGGCCATTCACTTGTCTCTTTTTCATCTCTTCTGCTACTTGTTAAAATGTATCACAGTCATTCAAAAAGTACCAAAAACCTAAATTCCTATGCCTATTAGCAACACAGGATTTATTTAGTTACACGTAGAGTAAGTACTTCCTGATTTTAATTTGATTCACGTTGTGATTTTGGTTCTTAGTTGTTAGCTTCTTTTTATTTTTCTTCCCGTTAACTTTCCTTCATGTTCCACAGAATATTCAAAATATAAGATAGCTTAAAATTTAAATACAAAGATGAAATACTTACTATCAAAGTTTTTGAATTTGATACTGGTCGGCCACAAATCCAGATGTAAAATTTCTAGCTTCCAATATGAATAGGAAAATATAGTCAATTCTACAAAGTGTCTGTAAGGTAAAACAACCTTCTTGCTCAGGGTAAGGAAAACTTTTCCTATAATATATATTTTCCCTGCTGTTTCCTTAAACACAACTTTGCATGATTGATAATGGATGTCAATATTAACAGCTTTCAAAGACAGCTTTGATAATGAACTTTAATGTAGACAGATAATACTACACAAAACACAATTCCACAAAAGCTGTTTGTTGCTCTGGAGATCATTACGATATAACTAGTACAAATATCAGTCCTAAATTTATCAAGTTTAATCCAGGAATAGTTTTTACATATCTGTAGGAATGGATCCATTTATAGGACTACATTGATAGAACAAATTTTAATTATTAAATCATTAAATTATCCCACACACTTATTTCAGTAATCTTAGTCTGTTGCGAAGCCTGAGAAACGTCATGAAGTCTTATACCCACAGAAGATAACTGAAGCCAAAAAAGCCAAGAATCTCTGACAGAAAATTGTTTTCTTGTATCTCAAAAGTCCAGATGAAAGGGGAATGGTAATCCCAATGTCCTCTGCCTCGTGCTGAACCGAATGTAATTTTTAAGCTTTTGGGATCTATTAATTTAAATACCAATTCCGTTCCCTCTATACTTTAGTTTCTCCATTAAATTAAAAGTGATTTAAAGCCACTAAACAGAACTTATCATGTGAATAGTGTCATATGAGAAGGACTGTTTGTGTAAATTTTGAGTAAAATGGATACTTTCAATGAAGAATTTTGAGGATTTATAGCCTGCATACATTGTAGTCAAATAGTTTGCCAGATAGTTTTTTTATTTTTTTTTAATTTTTTAATTTTTTATTTTTTTACATTTGCTCTTCAGGAAGATTGGTCCTTTGAGTTCTCATTCACAGATGCTGGTTCCTGAACTATTCCATTTAGGTACAAACTGCAAATTGTTGGTAATTATCTAGTTATAATATACAAATGCTTCTTTTACTTCCCAGAATCAGATAGTAATTCAGAATCAGATACAGAAGGATCAGAAGATGATGATGATGATGATAAAGACCAAGATGAATCAGATAGTGATACTGAAGGAGAGAAAACTTCAATGAAACTGAATAAAACAACTTCCTCTGTCAAAAGCCCTTCCATCAGTCTCACAGCTCACTCAACACCTCGTAACCTCCACATAGCAAAAGCCCCAGGCTCTGCTCCTGCTGCCTTATGTTCTGAATCCCAGTCACCTGCTTTTCTTGGCACACCTTCTTCCACACTTACTTCAAGTCCACCCTCTGGTACCTACACTTTATTTTTATTATTTTAAAGTAGAAGGCAAACCATAGCGAGAATTCTAATACAGTGTTCTGAGGATGATCTCATTGGAGTCAAGTGTTACAGCTAGATTCAGGTTGGCTCAGAAAGGTCAGCATGTATTTTCAAAGGATATGACCCATTACCATTTTTATTCTCTGTACTTGCGATTTTAGAACATGCTTAATGACAGCTCTTGATTTCAAATACTTTCCTGCTTCTGTGTTTAGTTTATCCTGCTTCTATGTTTAGTTTATGCTTCTAGAATTAGTATTTGATGGACAGTGGACTTTTTTGTACTTTATTAAAACGAGCTCACTTGGTTACTTAATATATAGTTGCATATTTGCCCAACACATAGCCAATGTCATTTGTATTAGTGAGTAGCATTATTATTCCATTAACATACTGTGTCTATTTTTCTAGTTGACCTTTTGTAAACTTCTAGAGGCCTTCATTAAAAGTTTTTATATTAATATTCCAAAACTATTCTCTATTCTCATTTCAATAGCTAAGAAAATATAGATGTGTATAGTGAAATACTGTGTTGTTTTACTTATTTCACTCTTTTCTTGGAAATTTCTAGTTTTGCTTTTATTTGTCACAAGCCAATATGATATTCTACTGATTAAAATGTGTGTATTAGTATTTGTATTTGTGAAACTTGGTCATCATCTATGAAAAATTTTATATGTAATCATAATCCAGTTCCTTTTTACTTAAAGACCTAGTTGTATTTTAAACTATGGATTTATATGAACATAGATGGTTTATTATTTTTAAATGTATGAGCTAGCAGTTGAAAATTTTCAGCATCTTAAAACTATTTTCAAAGAAAATAACTGTATATAGTTTACTGAAACTTCCCCTCTTCTACTTTAGCCATTTTTTAAATAACAAAATGAGAGGAAAGCTATATATTTCTACTTGCCTTGTATTCTCTTTGGAAAGAATAGTTTCTGTTATGCAAACCAAAGGGAAAAAAAAGAAACTCTATGTTTCACAAGTTTGTTTTGTTGAACCATCTAAAAGTAATGTACAAGTTGTGGAACAACACTAATAATTCATCTAATTAAGATATTTTATTTCAAAGAGAAGTTTCGAAACTATCAAAAATTGTCATGTGTGTAAACTAGTCTTTTATGTTAACTGGCTTAATTTTCTTGAAGGCACTAACAAAAGAAGAAGAGTAACAGATGAACGTGAACTGCGTATTCCTTTGGAATATGGGTATGGAAAATCAGATTTCCCTGTGTGCTTTTCCTACACATGTTTATGCATGTTTGATTTCTCATTCTCTGCTATTAATAAAGTGAATATACTACATAGTATTACTTAGAGCAGAAGATTTAGAACAAAGGGCAAATACGATGGTATGTCAGACACTGAAATGAAGTCTGACTGCTTTGCTTAGGTACGGCAGAGCGGGGGCGGGAGCGTGCAGCGGGTGGGAATATGACTGAAAAAGAGCAACCACAATCGTTTGGCAAAGAGCAGGGATGCAGTTAAGAGTGTCAGAGGTTGTGTGAAGATAGAGTTAAAGGACACAGGGAAAGACATTGTGGGCAAGACTGAGGGACTTGGCCAGAGTTTGGCTAAAATGGTTTAATTGGAACTGAACTACATCCAAGAGCTGAGAACCAGGTCTGCTTTCCTCTTCTCACCTCAAACTTTTCAGATGTAAATAATCAGAATATATTGACATGTTATTGAATATGTCTCAAAGTGATACCAGTTATGATTTCTAAAAAACGTAATGGAGTTTAATATTTGTAACTTGAGTTTTTGATTAATTTTTAATTGACTTAGCTAAAAATTGAAATAAATTTAATAGTAAATGCATCTGACTTATACAATCAGTTAGTTTAACATTTGTTTCTTTGTCATTTTCATATTTCCTAAAGATCATGTATTCTTAAAATTTTTTTTTTTAGATTTTAGGTTTTCTTAAATTAAGTATGTTATAATTCTCATTTCTGTTATGCATAGCTGGCAGAGAGAGACAAGAATAAGAAACTTTGGAGGGCATCTTCAAGGAGAAGTAGCATATTATGCTCCATGTGGAAAGAAACTTAGGCAGTACCCTGAAGTAATAAAGGTATATACTTTTCAGCAAAGAACATACATTTGGTGCCTATTATGCATGCTTATGGAATAAAAAGTATACTCCTTTGTCAGATAAGTTCCTTGATGGAAAATATTCTCTGTATGGGACTAATAAATGCTTAACCTAAAATGAACGCCTATAAATCCATAACCCCTGAATAGAAAATGCAAAACATTAGTGTCCTGAAGATAGCTATACAGCAAAGCTGGGTTGTCATTATTAAAACCTGAAGTGGAAAAATATGTGATTTTTTCAGTATCTCAGCAGAAATGGAATAATGGATATCTCAAGGGACAATTTCAGCTTCAGTGCAAAAATAAGAGTGGGTGACTTCTATGAAGCCAGAGATGGACCGCAGGTACCCACTTTTTACAAAGTACAGTTTTTGAACCAAAAAGTAGTGCATAACCTCCATTAATTAAGTTTCACTTCACTCTGTTAGTTAATTGGTATAGCTATACATAGACCTTTCTGATAAGCACTCACCAAGTCCTCAATTTACTGTTTTAGTAACAAGGAGCTTTGACATAAATGTCTTTTACAAATTTGTAAGTAAACTTTTTTCTGTTCATTAATTCTGTCAATAACTTTTCAGTTTATACAGGTATAAGAGTATCTGCATGTTCATGCGAAATATATTAAAGTATTAGTTCCCTGAAAGGTAAACAGTGTTTTAAAGATTAATTCGAATAAGAAAACGTGGTTACAAGTCAGACCAAAAGAAGACTAATATCCTTAGTTTTTTGAAGAATCTAGTCATTTAATTGTGACATGCTACATGATCCATTTGCACAAGTTTGGTAATTTTGGGAGGGAGTAGGGTACAGATTCGCTTAATATCAGGTAATTAAAATTGCTGCTTTTTTTCAGAAATTGAATTTTAAAATTAATTTTACACAGTTCTGAAAATATCACCACAGCTCCCTTTGAGCTTGAAGGTTAAGTATACAGCCTCATTAATCAGAGCAAAGAGCCTACCACGAAGAGCTCATTTCCTATATTTTTTCTTTTATGTTTTGCTTTTGTTTCTTACTTGGGTACAGCTGCATATGTTTATTATTCCCTTCAACTTGATTGGCTCCATTGCAAGAGGTCCTAGTTAAGGAGTGAGAAGACCTAGATTCTTGTTAATCCATGAAGTGGTTTTGTAATTTCAAACAACAACAAATAATACCCCCTTTTCCCTCAATTTATCTGCAAAATAGAGACAATAATTTTACTTCTGCTTCACAGGATTAAGGTGAGGTGAAAATGAGATCACATGCATGAGAATGTTTTGAAAGTTTAAAATGCTTAACCAACTAAAGTTGATATTTTCTTTCTTGATTGAAACTTTCTTCTTTTTGCCCTATTATAGCTCACAGAAATAATTTTTTTCTAACAATTAATATTTTCTATGGTGGGTAGGCAGGCTTTTTAAATTCTATCTTATACTCTAGTTTTATACTTACAGAAATAGAAAAGATATTCCTTATTCTGCAAGAGGTTTATTTTGAGAGCTTGAAAATTAAGGGAAATTTTTAGGATCACACAGCCTTAAACAGGCAGGACATAACTAGAAATCGTGGTGGGTTTTTTTTCATCATATAACCAATTTTCCAATTTGTTCAATATTTTTAAAGGAGCAAGTAGTGTTCAAATCTACTTGTTTGTTTGCGATTCTTCTAAAATGCCAAAATGTATTTAATTTGAGATTTAACTTCTTTATGGAAATATATGCTGTATTTTTCAATTTTTATTTTTTAAATTAAAAAATAAGTTTAACTCAGACTAACTCTAAAATTCTCAGTTTAGAACCACAGTGGTATTTTACGCACTCCATATATACTGCATCAGTTTTTTAGTCACAACGCATATTAGAAGGCATATTAATTTTACCTAAAAATCCATCACTTATTTATTTATTTATGTATTTAAGCATTTTTATGAAGTGAGAAGCGGGGAGGCAGAGACAGACTTCTGCATGTGCCCAACCGGGATCCATCTGGCATGCCCACCAGGGGGCGATGCGCTGCCCATCTGGGGTGTTGCTCTGTTGCTACCGGAGCCATCCTAGCACCGGGGGCAGAGGCTTGGAGCCATCCTCAGTGCCCGGGCCAACTTTGCTCCAATGGAGCCTTGGCTGCGGGAGGGGAAAGAGAGAGACAGAGAGAAAGGATATGGGGATGGGTGGAGAAGCAGATGGGTGCTTCTCCTGTGTGCTCTGGCTGGGAATCAAACCCGGGACTCCTGCACACCAGGCCAGTGCTCTACCACTGAGCCAACTGGCCAGGGCCTCATCACATTTTTAATCTCCTGGTTTATATTATCAAATCATTACTTATTTATGCCAAAGATAGCTTTATGTTTTTTAGATCAGTACATTTTTGTTCTGAGAGCAAAGCTAATTGCTGTTCAATACATAAAGGATTTTTAGTTTTGTATCAGTGATAATTAGACTTAATCTCTAAAGCCTCATTAGGCAGAGCAGACTGTTCTTTGACATCCATTCACTTTTTATTAAACATAATCAGTGCTTTCCAAATCTATATTGTCTTTCTGAGAGATTAATTTCAAGCAAGGAAATATGGATTACTAAATCAGAATAAGTTAAGCTGCCAACATTTCAGAAGACTGCTGAGGGAAAATATTCATAATTTTAAGGGCACTTCTCTCAGTTAAAAAGAAATTAGTTGGGTTCATTTTAGGATACTTTTAGAGAACAATTAAGGTAAGTAATCCAAAAAATGTTAAGTTAATTAGAGGTGCATATAGTTGTAGAGCCATACACATATCTATATACTGTATGTTTATAAATATGTATAAGCATATAGTTAATCAAAAATGTATATTATTATGTAATATTCTATGAAAATGAACAAAGATTATGTATTTTTATTAGAGTAAATATGCATAATAATTTTGATTGGCCTGCATATTGTAGAAGATGCTCATATAGTTTGGGACAAAGACACTGTCACCATGCAGTGATGATTTGAATGTGTTTACAATAGGTTTGCCTTTATACAAACTGTGTAAATGCCACAATGGTTGTATACAGGGTGGGGCAATAGTAAGTTTACCATTGTGAGTACCTGAAACAGTTTATTTTTGTATTATTACTTATTGCTTTATTTTTTATATATAAAACAAATGTAAACCTATTTTGCTCTACCCTGTATATATCTAAAAACAAAACTATACATATTGGAAGACTGGTAGGAAAAGCCTCAAAAGTTTAATGGTGTTTGAAATGGTTGGTGGTACAAATGGATCTTTTTCTTTTCTGTATTCTTACATGTTTCATATTTTCTAAAATTTTCTTATATTACATATATAATGTGAAAAAATAATTTTTTATTTAAAAAACGTAAATACTTCTATCCTTTATAATCCAATAAAGGCTAATCTTTCAGTTTCCTACACTCATGGAGATTGTATACAGTGATTTTAAATGCTACTGCTACAGTGTTTCAAGCTTCATATTTTTGGGGGGTGTTTGATAGCAAATGAAATGCTGTATTTGGAGGCTCATTAGTATTTTTATTTATTTTTTGGTTGTTTAATACATTTTTTTCCTTTTTATTGAATTTATTAGGGTGACACTGGTTAACCAAATTATATAGGTTTCAGGTTCACGATTCCACAACACATCATGTGTACATTGTATTGTGTGTTTACCACCCCAAGTCAAGTCTCTGTCCATTACCATTTACACCCTCTCCCACCTCCCCCCAACCCCTGTCCCTGGCAATCACCACACTCTTGTCTGTTCTTCAGTTTCTCTTTTTTTTATTTTTTGCTCAATCCCTCCACATAACCCACCCCACCCCCTCTACAGCTGTCAGCCTGCTCTCTAGGTCATTAGTATTCTTAATCATTCTCCTAACAAAACATTTGCATTGGAAAATGTATTTTCCCCATCCTATTTTTCTCTTTTCTTTTAAAATGTACCGAAAAATCCAGCAATATTAGTCCTATATAAATTCTAATTTTGTTTAAGGGATTTTAAAAATTGCAACAGCAGTACTTCAAAACTCTGTATTTTACAGATGAAATTTAGGAGATGATAATTTCTGCTAGAAGATAATATCTGTAGTGGGGGACCATGGTTATTTTGTATAAGTTAATAATTTTTGACCTAATAGATTCTGAGGTTAAGAAAGTAATTATACATATATTTATTAATAGCAAAATTTTGTTGAAAATATTGGCTAAGTTAGTGTACAGTATAATAATATTAGAGGTAGAGATATGAAAGTTTGTATTATTGAAACTTATGTAAATTTATCATTAACTACAGGACAACAATTTAATGATTACCTTTAAAAAAATAAAAAAGAAAAGCCCTAAATTCAAGTAAATAGGTAAAGTTGACCCAAGAAATGGAAGGTGTGGCTTTAATCTAGTCATTATCAGTTTTAGTTATTTCAGTCTACAAATGTGTTAAGAGACTTGTAGAATCAGTTATTTGGCAGTATTTACTTATACTTAAACAGCAAGCACTTCCTAGCAGCTTCTAAAGAAACCCAAATCATAGAGGTGATAGACTTCATGAAACAGAATGAACTATAACTATACTCCGTGCTATACCAGCTGGCTACCTGCTAACGAAATCCTCTTAACTCTTTTACCCAGTGAAAGGGGATAAGATAAATAGATTTCTAACAGACTTCTCCATGACATTATAATGAACTTGTTGAACCTAATTTTTATCTTTGTTTTCATTTTATTTTGTTTCTGAGTGTCAGAATAATGGAAAGTAAGGATGAGGTAGACATGGTTTGGTAAATATAAAGTAAGGTTTTTAAAATATAAATATTATGATACATAGATAATAAGGTTAAGTGTGTTCATATTTTTATTAGGAATATATGAAGACTTCAAAATAAACTGTTAATGACAAAGGTTATCTTGAAATATATGATAACCTACTGTGAAAAGCATTTTTTGTGAATTGTAGAAAATATTTAAGCCTAAATGGAACAATTTTGCCCAATTTTTTTTTTCTTTAACCAGGAAGTTCATGAGCACAGAGTATGTGTATTTATGGTGTTCAGGCTAAAACAGCCAGGGAAAGGAAAGGTAGAAGAAGGAGGACGTTAGAAGTGACAAACTGAATGTTGCTTTCTCTATTCAAGAAGTATTTTTTTATAAAGGGTATTTCTTTTTAATGGCATAAGGCCATGAGAATAGAAAAATGTCTATAAGTCTTACTGAAAGAGCCCCTTTTCTTAGTCACTTAATCAATAAATATTTGTGGCAAATAATGTGCCAGGCATTTTTTTTCCAAGTGAATTTCCCTAAAGGCATTTTCCATAAAGAAAATTGTGAACACATTTCACGACGGAAATGAACTTGAATGCCTGGCTTTGAGGAAAAATTAGTCTTCATAGAGAAAACGGAAGGATACAAAAGAAGTAGAAACTATGATCACTCAGAGGAGCTCCTTGTTTGGGAAAGATAAAACACTAAGCACAGTGTTGTCCCTTTAAAATCAGGGTTTTGTTATGAGGAATAAAGGAAGACTTCACAATAAAGCAGGCAACACATGATCTTTGACATGACTGTAATGCTGGTAATTGTTTCAAATAAGTAAAGAACAAAAGATTGGGAGTCAGCAACCAGGGTTCTAATTCAACTCTGCTGTTAACTGTCAACACCTAATGCAAAATAGCTGTGGGCACATAGGGGCTCTGAGAACATGAAAGATCACTACCAGAAATCTAAAAGTCTGGAAATTCATTTATGTCACTAATCTACCAGGTAGGATTTTTGATGGCTAGACACAGGCCTGTACTTGAAGGACAAATATATGAATTCAAGTGTGGAGCTAAGAAGGTATTTTTGAAAGTCATGACTCTTAGAAAGTAACCTACTGTAACTGTAAAGCATAGTCAGTATTGTGGAAATAATTGTATCAAACCACATCTTTCTCCACTGTTCTTAATGGTTGACAGCCATCTCTCAGTATGAATGGCTGTTCTTACTGTGTCACATCTCTAAAGTGCTATTCAGTATATGATATTAATAAACTATATGATTAGAGTAAATTAAGAATCCCCAATGCCATAAAGTTTATGGTATAAAAACTCACTATACTTGCCGCTGGCACCATAAAGTAGCTAAAAATAGACATTATACTAAACTGTGAAATAGGTGTAAAGAAATCCAACAAAATTTTAATTTTTCTCATGATATTAACTTTAATTGTTCTATTAAAATTTGAAATGTCAAGTTCTGCCAAAAATATTTGATGCCCTTGCTTTGCTTGTGCCTTAAGATTTTTCTTAGATTCCTAGCAGGGCAATAGGTCTTAATTCCTCTGTGATGTGTGTGTGTGTGTGTGTGTGTGTGTGTGTGTGTGTATTTATTAGAGGAGGATTTTAAGATCAAGTCTCAGCCATGGCCAGTTGGCTCAGTGGTAGAGTGTTGGCCCAGTGTGTGGATATCCAGGGTTCAATTCCTAGTCAGGGCACACAGGAGAAGCAACCATCTGCCTCTCCACTTCTCCCCCTCTCACTTCTCTTCCCTGCAGCCATGGCTCCATTGGACCAAGTTGGCCCTGGGCACTGAGGATGGCTCCTTGGCCTCCACCTCAGGTGCTAAGAAGGGCTCGGTTGCTGAGCAACAGAGCAACACCTCAGATGGGCAGAGCATCATCTTCTAGTGGGCTTGTCAGGTGGATCCCTGTCTGGGTATATGCAGGAGTCTGTCTCTGCCTCTCTTCCTCTCCCTGAATTAAAAAAAAAATGCCTTTTAGGTATAACATTCTATAACATTCTAAAAAACTTTAAATTAATTATTATGAAAAAATTCTTAAGGGAATACTATCAAAGAGGAAAGTAGTGAAAAACAATAACTTTGTTTACTTGAGCAATGGTTAAATTTACTGAAAATTATTTAGCAAAAACTATTTGGTAAGTGATCAATTCACTGATCTAAAATTGTCAGACCAAATACTGTACCTTAACCCAGATTTAAAACATTCACCACAGCTCTTTTACTGGGATTTATATGGGTCGCATTTCAGAAAAAATAAGAGTAGAACTCACCCATTCACTTATATAACAAAGCATACAAGAAGCACGAGGCATCTCAAATATTAACACGAGAAACTAACACTTAGAAGCCCAGGACTACAGATTCAAGGTCTATTGCTGCAGCAAAGTCTTAGTGATAAAATAAAAATCCTCAGTAACTTGGCAAATAGAAGTCATTCAGTGAATTGGCTTTTGGTGGATTGGTTTACATCATTTACTTATATACTGCTTGCTCCCCAAAGTAAATTAACCTACAATTATATAAAATCAAATAAAATTGGAGTAACAAAAGAAAACTAAAGAACCTAGGATATAAAATTGAAGCAGAAATGGGACTTGAGAATACATCCCATTAAGACCTAAACATGTTACTGGTAAACCACAAAATCAATCACTTTAGCTTTTTGGTAAAATGTAAAAAACCCAGTTAGACAATTCACTGCCAATTGCCCATGAGTTGTTGAGTCATAGTTTGGAGTATAAGTCGTGAAGAATAATAGAAGTGTTGAAATAGAAAGTTTTATTTAAATTTTTTATAATATCTTTTTTGAAATTCTGAATATCGAAAACATTTAAGAATTAATTCACTTAAAATAAATTTTCTTTATAGCTTTATTTAGTTTTTAAAGCATAAAAGACAGAGCAATAAATTTTATTTGCCAGTTTTCTCAAGTATTTCTCCATCTTGCATCTTAACTTTGTTCAGGAAGAAAACCTCACTACCACTTCTCTTTCCCGTGTTACTTAGAGACTACTCCAAACTTTTACGGTCTCCATTTAGGCTTGCTCCTTCGCACCCTGGCAGTCCTCTCTCTGTAAATGGCAATGACCAAGGTATTTACCTTCCCTCCTAGCTCTAATTCTCAGGCCGTAATCCAGACCACCATTATTGTGTAAGTGGACAATTGAGACAACTGTCTGTCCCAGCCTCTAAGCTCTTCCTCAAATTCATTACCACTAAGGATGTGGTCCTTGAATCACCTGCATTGCAGTAAGCTTGAGCCTAGGGTCCTAGTTAAAAATCCTGGTCCTTTTGGGGAAAAGACTCTCTTGTTTACTTTTAGGAAGTATCATACCTTATATAGAGTAGGTGCCTCCACAAATATATATTATAGTCTTATAGTGTACTTTTATAATGCATTACTGTGTACAGTATAGTGTACCTATATAATTACTTACCTTAATTATTTTTAATCTTCTGAAATAAAACATAAACCTCCTTTTTCCTTTTCTCTCTTTAGAGTATTAATAGAAGTGAATGTGTTATGGCTGAAGATTTAAATTAGTAACTATTGAAAGCATAATTATAATGGTATAATAGACTTAATCTGTCACTATCTGCATAGTGTTGATCATAGATTTTCTTTTTATCCATATCTTTTAAATCTTAGCAAAGAAAAATCATTTCCAGAAATAATTTGCTATCTTATTTTTAGAAATTAAGAAAAAAATAACTTTTCTGCCTAAGTTTTGATTGACAAAAATGCTTACAGCAAATGAATCAATTGGTGGAAATTATATTTGCTTATTTCAGGGAAATTTTATTGAGAAAAGTACTCTGGTTGTTTTGTTTTGTTTTGTGTGTGTGTGTGTATTTTTCTGAAGTGAGAAGTGGAGAGACAGAGAGACAGGCTCCCACATACACCCAATGGATCTACCTGGCAAGCCCACTAGTAGGTGATGCTCTGCCCATCTGGAGTGTTGCTCTGTTGCAACAGGAGCCATTTTAGCGCCTGAGGCAGAGGCCATGGAACCATCCTCAGTGCCCGGGCCTACTTTGCTCCAGTGGAGCTTTGGTGGTGAGAGGGGAAGAGAAAGAGAGAAAAGAGAGGGGAAAGGGTGGAGAGGCAGATGGGTGCTTCTCCTCTGTGCCCTGGCTGTGAATTGAACCCAGGACTTCCAAACACTGGGCTGATGCTCTACCACTGAGCCAACTGGCCAGGGCAAAAATACTTCTTTTTTATACTCAATTATTTTGGCTACCCTTAACTCTGTAATATAAGCTTTCGATTTGTCTAACAATTTCTTATTTTCTAAAGTCCAGGAGTCAGAAGACATTACTTATAATCTAGTATACACAATTCTCTTAGAAAATATTTATTTTATAAATGCCAAGGGCAAAATGTAAATGATTTAGCACTTGTATTTCTGTGCTAAATATTGGGCCCCAAATATTCTATTTCTTTTTTGACAGGTATGTTTTTCTTGATGAATAAAAACAACAAAAATTGTAACTGAATAAAAAATGATAAATTGGTTGAATCTTTTAAATCTTAGCTAAAAGTTGATTTTATTATTAATAAGATACTTTGAAAACTGAATGCAGACTCCTTGACAGACTCTTTTTATTAGTCTCTCTCTCTTGCTCCAAATGCCACAGATGTCATTTGTATATTTTTCAATTTATGTGATGCATACTGCCTTGGTGCTAAGAGCATAATAGAAAAATGAAAACCTAAACTAATCAAAGCTTCCCATAGTGCTGAACATAAAATTGTTTCAGTGGCTTCCTTCTTCATGGTTTATGGCCTAAAAATACAGTTAGTACAACTATTATTCCTATTGACTTCATTTGAAATGTCAACAATAAATTCTTATTTTTCTCAGAATTAATCTTTTTTTTTTTTTTTTTTTTCCTGAAGCTGGAAACGGGGAGGCAGTCAGACAGACTCTCGCGTGTGCCTGACCGGGATCCACCTGGCACGCCCACCAGGGGGCGATGCTCTGCCCATCTAGGGTGTCGCTCTGTTGTGACCAGAGCCACTCTAGCGCCTGAGGCAGAGGTCATGGAGCCATCCTCAGCGCCCGGGCTATCTTTGCTCCAATGGAGCCTTGGCTGCGGGAGGGGAAGAGAGAGACAGAGAGGAAGGAGAGGGGGAGGGGTGGAGAAGCAGATGGACGCTTCTCCTATGTGCCCTGGCCGGGAATCGAACCCAGGACTTCCGCACGCCAGGCCGACGCTCTACCACTGAGCCAACCCGCCAGGGCCTTTTAAATTATTTTTAACATGGGAATTACTGAAAGGAATTTGTATAGTTACTATTTTTAACATGTAGATATGGACTATATGCTTTAATGTTTTTTTCTGACACAGTTCTGTTTTGACATAATCTTGGCTGTGCTTTCATGGCTGAATATTGTGCTCACTTACCAAGTATAAGAACATGTTTAGAATGAGCCAGTCTTGGGTTTAAATCACAGTTCTGTTCCTTAGGAAATTATTTAACTTCATTGGGACTGAATTCCCTCTGTTGTACTCTAGGAACAACCAAAACCCTATATTAGATAGAGCTGATGTAAAGATGAAAGTATATTATATATTCAGAATGCTTGAAATAAAGCACACTGCTTGAAATGTGGGATGTAGCTGTCCTTGGTCATGGTAGCAGGGGTATTATTTGTATTTTTAGTACTCACTGAATGCAATATTCATACACTCCTTGCCCCAGGTAAGGAATCATGGCACAAAGTAGAACTCAAAACTTTTGATTGGTTTTGGTTACAGAACTACCCATAGTGTTTCAAGTCAAATTCCTCATTTTAGATTCTTTTATGAAAAAAGCACATTTATAAAATTTCCTTAACCTTCACACTAAATTAATTATCTCTTTGAAAAAAGAAATAGTTTACTAAACTTCTTTAGAAGGATTAGTTTTCTATATGTGAATATATTACTTTGGCCATAACTATAAGTAAGGTAATACAACATTTTATTTGTTTTGATTAACATATGGAAGGAAATGAAAATCAGACTCAGTTTGTGTTTATGCACTGAGCAGGATAATGAGTCCTGCGCATAGCACATTGTGCCGTTGTATGTTTTTCTGTTTCTGTTAACAGTGGCATTAGCTAGAAGGAAAGAAGGAGGATGGGGATACGAGGTGAAGGGCAACGGGGGAGAATGGGGATGGAAAGAGACTTTGCTTGGGGCAAAGGTGCACGGTGTGGTGTCTAGATGGTGTTATATTGAGTTGTACACATGAGACCTGTATAGTTTAGTGAACCATGTCATTCCAGTAAACTCAGAAAAAAATCTTAAATCTCAAATAGACGCAAAAGTAGACAGAATAATATACATCAGGTACTCATCATCAGCTTTAGAAATTATCATATGACCAATATTATACCCCCATTGCTTATCCTCTTCTATACTTTGCGGAATGGACAAATCTTGTTTCATCTGTAAATATTTAGTTTTCTACAAAAGTACCGCAGTAACATTATCACACTTTAAAATAATAATTTCTTAATTTTCTCAAATATTAGTCCTTGTTCAAATTTCAGTTGTCCCATAATTGTTACAATTTTCTGACCACTCTGTTTGTTTGAGTCAGTATTATAGATAAGGGCCACACGTATCTTTGGGATTGTTTAATATATATTGTAAGGTTTCTTATAGTCTAGGTACTCCCTGAAATTTATTTTTTGAAGAAACTGGGTAATTTGTAGAATTTCCTATAGACTAGATTTTGCTGTATAATCTAACATTCACTTCTCACCCTCTTTTCCTGTGATATTACAGTAATTAAATCTAGAGGCTTAATCGATTCTAGTTTTGATTTTTTGGTAAGGCAGGACTAATTTAGAGGTGTGATGAAGTGAACCTCCATTAGGAAGCTAATGTCTATCTGGTGTCTCTTTTTGGTGATTGGCAACCATTCAAGTTAAATGCTTAGATCCATTAAATTCATCAGATATGCAAAACACTGATATTTTAACTGTTACATTTCTTCTTTATTTGTTATCTATAATAGTTCTCTGAAGAGAATCTTTCATTGGTTGTTTAAATAGCCTGTTTGACTATACTGATGTCCCATGAGAACAATCCGTAGGGTGTCATCACACAATAAACATTTTCAATTATCTGCCAACATTATGGTCATTATAGTTCAGAAATGGTGACAAAGGTGTATGTTGCTATTTATATGTTATAGATGTATAATTCTCTTTAGGTATTTAAAGTTGAAGACATTAAAGTAAGAATACCAAAATTATGCCAAAGGCCATTGACAAATATAAATGTAAATTAATTTAAAAATATAATTACTAATGTTTGTATCTGCTTTATAAATTTCAAAATCTGTAAATTTACCTAGAATTTTCTGATCTGTTGATCACTCGTGTTTATTTTGTAACATATTATTTCTCTGAAATTTTGATTCAAAGGGAATGCAGTGGTGTCTTTTGAAAGAAGAGGATGTCATTCCTCGTATCAGAGCGATGGAAGGCCGTAGAGGAAGACCACCAAATCCAGACAGACAGCGGGCAAGAGAGGAATCCAGGATGAGACGCCGGAAGGGTCGACCTCCAAATGTTGGCAGTGCTGAATTTTTAGATAACACAGATGCCAAACTGCTAAGAAAACTGCAGGCTCAAGGTAAAAAACATACTGTGTTTGACACTGCAAAAACCGTACTAAAAAGTATGTTTATTAGGCTTTTGACTTATGAATGACTGATATTGTAGATATTTGTGTTATAATAAACGAGACAGTAAGGAGTCCCACTGGTAACTGGAGTTCTTTGATTAGGTAAACTCCTTTCAAGAGCCACACTTATAAACGTCCTACCCTCTGTGTTTAGAATTTGTGATAAGCTTTTAAGGCTCACACAGAAAAGGAATCAACCAGCACTTGGCACACACCTTAAGGTTGTGCCAACCTTCTGGAAATTCTCATTTTAACAGCTCCCGATTCCTTGAGGTGGCACAAGGGAATAACTCCAAAATATGTGGATCTGTGGAGTAAATTTTCAGAGAACTCCAATTACTGGTAAGTAACCCCAGTCTTTTAGTTTGGGTTCCTCTGTAATTTGGATATGTTACATATATTTTCCAAATGCCCAACTAATAGATTTAAATTAAAATGTATTCTTTTTAAGATCAACATAAATTATCACTTACCAAGTACAAAGTACTCATAATAACTTCAAATGCATCTATGAATTAATTTTATACATAAAGTATCAACATGAAATTCTCCTGTTATGTCTGATACAGAGAATGCTGACTAAAATAATATAGTTCTGCTATGAGTTTGAGTTATAAATTATAAATGTGAAACCTCTTAAGGCATATATATATATATAAGCACATAGATCAATGTAAAAAAATTTAATTATAAAAATTGACAAAAATGACTAACGGGATTTTACTACTTCTCCAGTTTATTTTCCTGTAGAGAAAGCCTGATTTATTTGTTTATTATGAACACCATCATAATATTGACTTCTTTGTAGCTGCTTTGTTTTTATTGTAAAACAAATATCCACAACAAAAGTTTATAGACTAAAGTGTTTTAAAATAAGACAGCTTATTCTCACTCACTTTAAATACAGAACTTATGAGTAAAATTGTTAACAGTATTTTGTTAATCTGTCCAGAAGTGAGCACATACACTCCTGTGTGCATGTGCACACACACGCACACACTCATACATACAATGTAAGTATGTGTATATAACGTGTAATACTTACATCCCTTTTTATTTCTAAAATAAATGGATTTATAGTGTATATACTATTCAGCTTGCTTTTTTTTCCATGTAATTTTTCTTGAACATCTTTCTGTATCAAGGCTTGTAAATCTTCCTTATGATTTTAATGCTGAATAGTAGTAAGAAATCCACATATTGCTTTACCATACTTCATTTGGTCAGTCTCTGATGACTGTGTAAGCTGTTGCTTTCCCAAATAATACCGCAATACATATGTATTACACATATTTTTACATTCTTCTATAGGTATGGAGAATCTCTCAGTCAAAGGATATATGCATTTTTCATTTTGGTAAATAATAGGGAAATACTATCTTCAAAAAGTTTGTACCACTTTATACTTCTACCAATAGCAAGCATGCAAGTTAACTGCCTGGCATATAACTTAATGTCCTATAATTTTTCCTCCTACTTTGCATGTTAAATATTTTGATGTCATTTTATGTGGTTTCTATTAAGACTTTCATCTCCCTTGAATACTTGATTACTAGTGAAGGTTTTTTAAAATGTTAATACATTAACAGATATAGGTGTACATAGTGAGTTTTTATATTTATTATTGTCGTAAACCATTCACTCTTCTGAAGAATGTATAGTGGTAGGGAATGTGCATTGTTTGCATAAAATAAGAAAGCTTGATAGTAACTAGTATCCAAAACATGGGTTTTTCATTTCTACTACAAATATTAGTACCTAATCCAAAATGGCAGCTTGATATTTTCAAAATTAATTTTTTTAAAGATTTTATTTATTGATTTTGCAGAAAGAGGAGGGGGTGGAGTGAGAAGTTTTAATTCCTAGTTGCTTTACTTTAGTTGTTAATTTATATGTGATTGCTTGTTATATTTTCCTTTACTGGCAAGCCCAGGGTTTCAAACCAGTGACCTCAGCATTCTAGGTCAATACTTTATCTACTTCACCACCAGAGGCCAGGCAAAAATTAACTAAATTTTATTTTATCATAATAGAAGTTAATTATTCACCTTTTGCCCAATGACTTTGCTCCCTCTAGATTTTTTCTTTCTTTTTTCTTTTTAAAATTTTTCTTAAGTGAGAAGCAGGGAGGCAGATGGAAAGACTCCTGCATGTTCCCCAACTGGGATCCATTTGGCAAGCCGCCTACTGAGTGATGCTCTGCCTACCTAGAGCCTTTGCTCCAATGCTTGGTAACTGAGCTATTTTGGCACCTTAGGCGAAGCCATGGAGCCATCCTCAGTGCCTGGGGCCAACTTGCTCCAACTGAGCCATGGCTGTGGGAGGGGAAGAGAGAGATAGAGAAAGAGATAGGAGAGGTAGAGGGGTGGAGAAATGGATGGTTGCTTCTCCTGTGTGCCCTGACTGGAGATTGAACCTGGGTCATCCACATGCTGGGCAATGCTCTACCACTGACCCGACTGACCAGGACTCCCTCTAGATTTCAAATGGGTTTTTTGTTACATATTTCTCCCTTATTGTTATGTTGCATTTGCAAACATTGTTAGCTTTGACCTTACTGTGTGTGTGTGTATTCTTTCTCAACTTGTATATAAAGCAGTAAATGAATAATTATTACTAATATTTACCAGTTTACATGTTTTTTTTCTTGGTAAGAAATAAAGTAGGGACAAATCACTTTATCACCTTTTATTTCTAAAAGGCTTCTACATTGAAAGTTTGGGGGAGTTAAACTGAGTGGACTCTAGAAGTTTCTTTTTTTAATTTTTGTGGCAGAAACAGAGAGAGTCAGAGAGAGGGGCAGATAGGGACAGACAGACAGGAAGGGAGAGAGATAAGAAGAAACATCAGTTCTTCGTTGCGGTTCCTTAGTTGTTCATTGATTGATTTCTCATTTGTGCCTTGATGGAGGGGGCCCTACAGCAGACCGAGTAACCCCTTGCTCAAGCCAGTGACCTTGGCTCAAGCTGGTGAGCCTTGCTCAAACCAGATGAGCCCGCGCTCAAGCTGGCAACCTCGGGGTCTCGAATCTGGGTCCTCCACATCCCAGTCCAATGCTCTATCCACTGTGCCACTGCCTGGTCAGGCTAGAAGTTTCTTTTTTAAATTGACTTTATTGGAGTAACATTGGTTAACAAAATTATACAGGTTTCAGGAGCACAATTCTATACATCTTCAGTACACAGTGTTGTGTGTTCACCTCCCCAAGTGAAGTCTCTGTCCAGCACCATTCATCCCCTCATACCTTTTTCTATCTTCGCTCCCATCATCAGGCTATAGTATCATCTTGCTAGGATTCAACTAGACTGAAAAATTGAACTTAATTTGAGGTTCAGAACAATAAAATAAATGCAAACTTTGAACATATTTCTCAGAGACTACAGACAAGAGTCTGACATGGTTTGAATATGAAAATCAGACACATTTAGATTTTTAACGTATAAAAAGGCATCATAGAATCAAAGAAATGTATTATATTTAAAATATCTCTAATTCTATGTGAAAATAAACTTTTTACAAAATAAAGTTTTATGTTTGAAATTTAAACAGGTGATTATAACAGATACTTTTTAATTAATATTTTAAAGATATTTATAACTGATAGTATTTTTAGCAATGATAAACCAAATAAATGAGGAGCTATTTGGAGCGGTTTATTTCTCATAGCCTGAGTAAACTTTGTAGGTTTCTTACTTTACTCCCTCCGTTGTGTCCTTAGTTTTTTAACATTTTTTTCATTTCACATTTCTTACTGCTCCTAATATAAATTTTTTTCCTAATATAAAATTTAAGGTACATAATTTTAAAAATTAATCAAAATTATATCATTATGTCTTTCTTGCTAAAATGAAAAGATATGAGTTCAATTTAAAATATTTTCTGTACTAAGAGTTTAAAAATAAAAATTGTGTACTTGTGGGGCTTAAAACCAACTGATATATTAATTAACAATTATACATCTATATGTATTATAGATAATGTATATATATAAGCCAAACCTCTGTTATTAGTATCTATTTAGCTTGGAATAAAAGGTCATACTTAGGCCACATTTTTTTAACCAATTAATACATCTTGTTAAGTATTTACCTGATACTATCATAGATGAGAACAGTGCCCTTCAGGTAGGTTATTATCAGAGGTTGCTGACTCTGTGGGGCATTTTATAGATTTTTATTACCCAAAGAATATAGTAAATAGATCCTCTTTATCTAGCTCAGAAATTTTTGATGATATTTATAACCCCTAATAATGAACATTATTAAATTGGAGATCTACTTTACATCAGCTTCCCTTTCATCTTTCATTAACACTTCCAGTTACTAGATAAAATGAGACCCCTGTACATGGCCCTCCCCCTTTTAAGTCTTGATGATAGAAAATCAGCCATAGTGACCAAGTTTACCTCACCTGTTACAAGGATAAAGAGATGAGTTCTTATCTAAAATCTCAAAGGTTTAAAATTATGCCTGAATGGTGGTAGCACAATTGATACAGCATCGACCTGGGACCAGCTCAAAACTCCGATATCGCCAGCTTGAGCATAGGGTCGGTCACTGGCTTCAGTACAGGATCATTGACATGATCCCAAGGTCACTGGCTTGAGCCCACGGTCACAGGCTTGAGTAAGGGGTCCCTGGCTCTACTTGAGCCCTTCATTCAAGGCACATATGAGAAGCAATTAATGAACAACTAGAGCGAAGCAACAATGAGTTAATGCTTCTCACTCTCTTTTTCCTCTCTCTTTCCCTTCCTGTCTGTGTCTCTCAAAAAAAAAGTATTCACCGGTTGGCTCAGCGGTAGAGCGTCGGCCTAGCATGCGGAGGACCCGGGTTCGATTCCCGGCCAGGGCACACAGGAGAAGCGCCCATTTGCTTCTCCACCCCTCCCCCGCGCTTTCCTCTCTGTCTCTCTCTTCCCCTCCCGCAGCCAAGGCTCCATTGGAGCAAAGATGGCCCGGGCGCTGGGGATGGCTCTGTGGCCTCTGCCTCAGGCGCTAGAGTGGCTCTGGTCGCAACATGGCGACGCCCAGGATGGGCAGAGCATCGCCCCCTGGTGGGCAGAGCATCGCCCCCGGTGGGCGTGCCGGGTGGATCCCAGTCGGGCGCATGCGGGAGTCTGTCTGACTGTCTCTCCCTGTTTCCAGCTTCAGAAAAATTAAAAAAAAAAAAAAAAAGTATTCAAATTTTTTTTCTTAAAGGCTTCAAAAATAATAGCAAATAGACTGTGGAATCAGAAAAACCTGGATTTATATCTTGACTGTGCTATTTAACTTCCTTGAGCCTTGTTATTTCTTTTGTAAGTTGGATATAATATTGCCTATCTTATAAATTTGTTATGAAGATTGAACAAGATTATGTAAATTTTATTCTACAGTCAATAAATGGTAGAAATTATTAATAGAGCTCAACTAATTCAGTTGTTAGGCAATCATATTCATTATTGATGAATATAATATATAGATTTTTAATAACTTCATCTGTACATAGTTTAAAACAATGTTTAATGTAAAGTATTTTCCAAAATGATTTTATGAGTGGTATTATAACATACCACTTTTATAGTTAGAAGTATTCTGACCAGGTTTGCTACCAGAGAAAGCATGGCAAACATGTTTTCTGTATCAATTACCTGTTGCCACAATTATGCTGGGAAACAACCGACCACAAAACCTCAGTGGTGACTAGCACAAAGCATTCATTGCTTGTGCAGATGGAATCAGCTGAAGGTAAGTTAGGCGGCACTGCTGATCTTGGCTATTCTTGTTCACGTGTGGGAGTCAACTGGCTTCCGGGTTCCCAACTCCCAGCAGCCTAGCCCAAACATGTCCTCATAGTAAAGGGCAAGGCAAAGAGGAAAGTAAAAGGGGTACAAGTACAGTTTTCAAACTTCTCTTGCATCACAACTGCTAACATTCTATTGGCCAAAGAAGATCACATGACTGAACTCAGAGTCAAGGAACAAAAAAATCATTTCCATGTTTAATTGAAAGGAGCTGTAAAGTCATGTTGTAAGTGATATGGATGGAGGGTGGAATGAAGATCTGGGATCATTAGTTATGTTATCCTATTCCAGTCATACCTTTGTCCTTAAAAGCTATGAGAACCAAGTTGTCCTTTACTCTGTACTCCTTTTATTTAGGAGATTTAGTTCTTCTCTTTCACAAATGAAGATTTCACTAGAGACAGAAACTACCATTTTATAGTAGATTGAAATGTTAAGTTTAGGGTGACTTTATGTTTGTTTTATTTTAGGTTCTTTTTCTTTTTTATATATTTTGTTGTTTTTAAGACTGAAGTTATATCACGTTTTTTGCATATTAGCCACTACTTACATGCTAAGTAGCTATTACATGAAATGTGAAAAAAATGCTTAGATTATTCTCTGATGAGAATTAAGAGAAGCATCATTTTTGGGTAGTTCCATGTATGGGATCATATTTGTTGAAATAGATTGGCAATTTCTAGGGAAAATGAACATGATGTTTTTCTGCCACACCATTTTCCTACTTGGTACCTAACCTTAGGCAGTTTTCTTAAAAAATTATGTCCTTCATGATAATACCAGTTTTATAGCTTTCAGTTTGTTTCAGATTGGCAGTTACATAAAGTTGTTAATTGCGTTTTGAAATTCTGTGTTTTTCAGAAATAGCCAGGCAAGCAGCACAAATAAAGCTTTTGAGAAAACTCCAAAAGCAGGAACAGGCTCGGGTTGCCAAAGAAGCTAAAAAACAACAAGGTGGGCGATTTCAGTGATAACAAACTTGAAGAGTAAATATTGGGGAATTCATAAAAGACTTTTTTTCATTCTTTTCCTAATGCTATCTGTGCTTTGGTGTTTTATGACAGCAATAATGGCTGCGGAGGAGAAGCGAAAGCAGAAAGAGCAGATGAAGATTATGAAACAACAGGTAAGTGTGCACTCTGGAACTAACTCTTAAAACCCTGATGTTATTTGGTGGATCTATTTGTATATATAATACTACCATTATTTTCATTTTGATTTCTGAAATTACTGTATTTCAAATTAATGTTATGTATCTTATTTAGAAAGTTTTTATTTTCCATTAGTTAAAATATACTTCATTTCTAAACTAAGCCTTCTTATTCCACGTTGCCTAAGAAATGATTACCAAACATAAATTTGAGTAACTATTTTTAATATCCTTATAAAAGTTGAATGTAAGTTCACATCTTGAACAACTATCAAACTTTAAAAATTAATGTATCAATAATTACCTGATCAGACGGTGGTGCAGTGTATAGAGCATCAGCCTGGGACGCAGAGGACCCAGGTTTGAAACCTTGAGGTCGCCAGCTTGAGCGTGGGATCATAGACACGACCTTATGGTCATTGGCTTGAGCCTAAAGGTCGCTGACTTGAGCCCAAGGTCACTGGCTTGAGCAAGGGGTCACTTGCTCAGCTGTAGCCCCTGGTCAAGGCACATAAGATAAAGCAATCAATAAACGACTAAGGTGTCCCAACAAAGAATTGATGCTTCTCATCTCTCTTCCTTTCTGTCTGTCCCTGTTTATTTCTCCCGCTCTTCCTATCTCTCTGTCTCTCTCTCTTCTTGCTTAAAACAAAAAAGTAATGTATCAGTAATGATGAGTAGTGCTTAAATGTTCAAATTTTAATAACAACACTTGTCCTAAAATATGTGAAGTACTAGTAAAAAATTTAAGTTAGCTAGAATAAAATTTGCCTCTATTGCTTCTAATTGCTCTGAGATAGATATTAAATTATAAATTACTACTGCAGAAAAAAATAATGAAAGAATTATTTCAGCATATCTAGCATTCTGTTGTTTATCTATAATATCCTTCCTCTGTATAGTATTCAAAATAGTATCAGTAGATGAAGTAATTTTTAAATTCATATAGGAAAAGCATTACCTGATATGATATTCCACTTCATTTAAAAAGGGAATATGTGAACTACTCTATCATGTCCTACATATTCAGATAACCATTAATGCAGAAAGGAAATTGGGAGAAACTACTTTAAACTAACTATTCTTTAAAACTTTTTTAACAGCAAACAGTTATTTCTGAATATAAAATGAAGTTAATTGTATCATTATGTAAATAACTGATAAATAAATGGCTTGGGTTGGATTTGATGTGGTTATTTCTAAGGTTCCTTTCAATTCATAATGTAGAGTTCTTCTGAAAATTTTAATGTTTACTAAATTCTAAGCTGATAACTAATGTATAAAATTTAGACAGTATGACTACCAATTATTTCATATGAATATTTCCTTAGAATATAAAATTGTAAGTAATTTATTTTTAAACAATGTTACAGATTATTTCTGAATTTTGCTTATTGTAGTAATTAAAAGTAATGTCATCATGGTATTCATAGTATAAGAAGTTATACTATGGAAATTGTTAATAATAATCTATTACAATTGTGTGGCACTGTATCTTTTTTAAAGCATTTTTAATTATGACATATTGAGAAAGAGCAAGCAACTCTCCTTATTTTATACCAGAGTAGTTACTTGCTTGAGATCATGCAATGAATGACAGTAACACAGAACTAGCTTAGGTTTTCTGGTTTTTGATACACTATTTTTATATACCATTTTATCCTATATTTATTTTAAAGCAAGTATTATTTATAATTGCAAATATTTATAAAGATCCACAGGTTAAATGAGTTTAATCAACATGGTTTATCTGCTTTCTATATACTTACTTAGCACTTGTACTTTATAAATTGTTTTGAGAAATTTTATAGAATCACATTAATTTAACATGAATATACATATAGTGCTAAACTAACTAATGAAATTTTATACTCACCATGGTGACCTTTGCTAGTTTTTATTTACACCAAATTATTTCATTCCACTTAAATAATTTCACCTAGATATTTAGTTTACTTTATCATCTTTAATTGTAATTTTTTCTACAGGAAAAAATTAAAAGAATACAACAAATCAGAATGGAAAAAGAACTTCGAGCCCAGCAAATTCTAGAGGTAGAATTCTTAAATTGATATAATTAAATATAGTCATATAGTTTAGTCTGCTAACATAAAAAAATTTACATACCCCCTTTTTAAAGCACTCATTTTGCTAATGACTCACTGAGCCTTCAAGAAAGGGCAAAGTAAAAACACCGCTTTTGGGTGAAGCAGCAGCATGTCGTGTTGTTTTGCTTCAATGGGTGGTGTGACAGGGTGAAAGAATGAAAGAAAAGGAAAAAAAATTCACATACAAGTTCTCTTATATAAATAAAATATTGATCAGAAATTCTCTTTAAACATCATGCATATAGTAAAACCTTATCTGAACCTTATTTAACAAGCTTATTTTATCCCAGCACTGGAAACGGGAAAAAGATGCCGAGAAAGAGAACGGGAAAACCTCTGAACAGTCAGTGTGGTTGTCATAAAGATCATGCGCTAAAACCAGGTTCTTTACTTGTAGAAAAGTCATCAGGACTTAGAGTCAGATATTTTCTTTTAATTTAGAAATGAAACATAACAAGATTAAATTTTAAATGTAGAAACAGTCTAACCAGCTTAGTTTTCTGGTTTCTAATATATTCCTCTTCCCCACAGGCTGATAGGCCTAGAGGACATATTTGACATCAGCAAAAGTAATAGCCAAACGACAGCAAGAGAAAAATATAGAAAAACTCCAACCAGCATATGTAGGAATTTAAAACAGTCTGTAATCTTTTAGTTGAATAGCAAGCAATTTTCAACAACTTAATAGTTGAAAAGCATTGCTTTATCAAACTGTGTATATAATAACTGATATTTAGGATAAATCATCAAGAAAAAGCAAAGTTTTTATTGTACTGTGTCTAAGATGGCACACATCTCAAAATTATTCCAATCTAAAATAGTGAAAATAAACTTTTAATGTTTAAAATTATTAATTATAAACTCTCACCTATTCAAGAAACCATTGCTGTCCTGGGTTCAATTCCCAGTCAAGGCACACAGGAGAAGTAACCATCTGCTTCTCTTCCCCACCCTCTCCCCCTTCTCTCTATCTTCTCCTCCTGCAGCCAGTGCCTCAGTTGGTCCCTCAGCTCCGGGCACTGAGGAAAGATAGCTCAGTTGGTCTGAGCCTTGGCCTTAGACAGAGGTTGCTGGGTGGGTCCTGGTCGGGTGCATGCCGGAGTCTATCTCACTATCTCCCCTCTTCTCACTTAAAAAAAGGATAGAAACTATTGCTGTATAGAACAGTTTGTTCCCTGAGGGCTCCAGATAACTGAAGTTTTCCTTGGTACAGGCTTTTTCCTTCTAGAAATATATGCATATTTCTTTTCCCATTTCAAATTAATTTAAAGCCCTCCAATAGAAAATATTTCTAAAAGGAAATTGAGAACTACTAGATAGTTGATGACTTAAGATTCTAAAACTCAAATTTGATAGCATGAACTTGATATTCAGAATATACTTCACGAAAGTTTATGTTTCTATTCTTTTTTTTTTTTTTTAAACAAAACACTTTTTAATTTAACCACAAAATACAGCTAGGAGTAATCAGATTTACTATGTTTCATTTAAACATTACTGAATAATGGCTTTTTTTAAATCTCAGATTCATGTATTAAAAAAGAAATTTCAAATAAAGTAGATGTGCAAAATTTTAAATGTTACTGATTTATTCTTCAAATAACCTTTATTTATCAGTTAAAATCTATCCTGTTCTCTAATTTTTAAAGTAATCATATTTTACTTTCACAAAATCAGAAAAAGTAAGTGAAATAGAATCATTTTTTTCTGTGATTAAATTTTAAAGTAAAATAAACTATTATTTCAGACTTTTAACAGAATAAGAAGATAAGAAATTTGACATACTCTTATACATTTAAGAATCTTTTGTGCATCTTGATATTTATATATTAAAAATGAAAGTAGTATGTTAAATATAATGTTAACTGGGAAATCTGTCATTGTCTACATATATGTTACATATTGTTTTGTACCTTGTGAAGCATGTAGCCCCATTTTCAAGTCTGAGATTATTTTGAAGTTATGGTGCTGTTGCATGACTTTGAGACCTGTTTTGCATGCACAGGCGAAAAAGAAAAAGAAAGAAGAAGCGGCAAATGCCAAATTATTGGAGGCCGAGAAACGAATAAAGGTTAGTTTAGATGAGAATCAGAATTTTTGTTTTCCAAAAATAAAAATTATATAACGTTATACCAGTATCAGTTATATGAATAAAAGTAGCTCTCCTCTGCCTGACCAGTGGTGGCGCAGTGGATAGAATGTCGACCTGAGACGCTGAGGTCCCAGGTTTGAAATCTTCAGGTTGCTGGCTTGAGCAAGGGCTCACTGCTTGGCTTGAGCCCCCTGGTCAAGGCACGTATGAGAAGCTATCAATGAACAACTAAAGTGACACAACTCAAGTTGATGCTTCTCATCTCTCTTCCTTCCTCTCCTCGCTCTCTCTCTTAAAAAAAAAAAAGGTAGCTCCCCTCAAAATGACTAAAAATAGCACAGATAACAACATGTGTATAATGTGTGCTTTTATTGTATGTATAGTGTATGTTTATTTTTTTATTTAATTATACAGGTTTTATGTGATGCTTTGAGCTCTTTAAATAGAAGATATCAAATCAGAAATGCAAACTATTGCATAATACCTGTATATAGTTTTGCTGGATAAGAATGATCTCCCCAAAGCTATTTGTGTTATTTATGTTTATGTTTCAAATTGTGTTCCAAATCTGATTCTCTTCTTATTGTATAACTTTCTCTTTGTTAATGTTCTATTTTAACTACGGTATTAAAGATGAAAAGGCTACAAAAAGGAAAAGCTAACTCCATCAACTCTTACATACCAATAATAAAATTAGCCATTGTTAATTATTGGAACTTCAGATATTGTTTGGGGATGTTTTAGGTTTGATTTCTGGCATGAAGTATAAGAAACTTAGACACCTGTGCCATACACATTCTACTCCTTACCTTCCACTTTTTTTGGTAATTGAATACTGAAACAGGGCAGCTGAGTGATCATATAGTTCTGGTAATAGCCACGACAATATAGCTTATAAAGCCAGAAAACTTACCTTTTCCACATAGACTCTACTACTTTATTCTTTAGATTTCTACTTCCTTTCATGGCTGTCCTTAATATTAATTTTATCCATATCTTACCTTTATAAAAATACTTAAATTGGTGGCATTCACAGTGTTGTTTGTATTAAGCCCCATACCCTTGGGGTGGAACCCTGAATCATAGGTGGGCACAAAGGTCTCAGGCTGATCCCCTTGTCTCTGTCACTCTCATTCATGCCCAGTATATAGAAATGGTAGAACTGCTGTTAATTTTAGAGTATATTTGAGAATTTATATTCAAAGTTTAACGAGTTCTAATCAGCTAGATATGAAACTTGTGCCAAATATATTAAAATACTAAAGAATAATACACGTGCCAGTTGTATTTGATGTGCTCTGACCATCTAACTAGTCAGTCAATTCAATGAATGTGCCATTGAAGTATGCTATTAGCTACTGAATTTTACATTTAAATGGCTAGTGAATAAAGATCCGTGCTACTTGTATACCATTTTTATGTATTAGATAGAACCACATGAAATTGCCATTTTATAATTAAAAATGATATAAATATTTGCAATTTTATATGTTTAAACCTAATGGAAGACTATAGAATATCAGAAAAGGATTTTTTAAATACTTGTAGCATGTTCTAAATCTTCCCCTCAAAATTATATATTAAAAGTTTCTTGTCTTTAAGGAAAAAGAAATGAGAAGACAACAAGCTGTTCTTCTGAAGCATCAGGTCTGTATACATATAGTTATATAATTGTTGAACTGTACATTTTATTATTTTTTTAAAATCTATTTTGGACAAAATTTTCAAAATATTTTCTTAAATATTTTCAATGTAATTTCTGCTTAAGTTTTTCCTTCATCTTATAGTTTATTGCCTTGCTTTGGTATTGGTGTCTTTTGGGGGGTTAAAAATTGGTTTCGTGACTCTGTGATTTCTGTTTCATAATGTTGTGCCAACTCTTTCTACCAGGAGTTGGAGAGGCATAGACTAGATATGGTATGGGTATGTTTATTTTTGTACATCTAACACCGCATTGTGATTTGGTTGTGATATATGGTTGTCATAGCAATGCATAAAGTGTAGCACTGGCTGCTGTCATATTACATACTGCTGCATGGCTTTACAGCACAGTGCATTGCATACATCTGCTTGTCTGTCTATAAAGAAGTATGATGCATCTCCAAGATTTTTCATTGAATTGTACAAGCCTTATATAAGGCTGCTGTCTAAAAATTAACATTACTGATGTCACAGTAAAAGTTAGATCACTGCACAATTTGAGACAATTATGATGCATATTCTCCCATTATTCTAGACTCAAAACTGCCATTGACTAAAATGGGAATTTTGAGTTAGGTTAATGAGAGAATATGAAATATATTCTGGTTTTAAAGACAAATTTTAGAACTAAATATCCCTTTAGGGGGACCACATATATTTAAACAAAAAATTGATTAAATATTATAACTGATTTTTTTTTTATTTTAAAGAAAATGAGATTATCATAGTAAGCTAGTGCTTACCTTATTTTTATACTGTACCTTTTAGATTCCACTTACTAGCCCATGGTGCAGCTTTTGTGGCTTTAATAGCGCATCAAGTGGCAGACATCAGTAAATAGGAGTCACCCATTTTATTGGTGTTGGTATATGAACCACGACTGGTTTAAATTGGTATACAAACTCTAACATGTTGGTGGTTTATTGGATTTACAAAATGAATGTATACTTGAAATAAAAATAATTTTTAAATTATAAAGTTAAAAGTAATTATAAATCAATTTCAGCCTGATCTAAAAATTTAAGAACGATACAACCTTTAGTTTAATTGGCTATAGTACATATTTGTGGTTTTTCTAATAGCAGATGTAAGGTAACTGACCTGTTTCAGCCAACCATTATGCTTTTTGTTCTGCCAGCTTTTGAAGGAGCATCACAACTGACCATAAGTAAATCTTGTATGCTTCTGTTTACACTGTCTCCATGTTCATTGCTTTACCTTTTTGCTTTTGATTGTTCTTGTATTTGCTTTCTAAACCTGAACTAAAACATGCACAGACTGGCCATTCTTGTCCTATATTTAGTATTGACTGTGACTTGTCTATAAATGCTAAACATGCTATACTGAGTTGTTGTTTTTTTTGTTTTGTTTTGTTTTGTTTTTCCATTTGAAAATCAAACTGTGAAAATTAACAACAGTCGAGTTATTTTCCTAATTTTATCTGGCCTAATAGGAACGAGAGAGAAGGCGACAGCATATGATGCTTATGAAAGCTATGGAAGCTCGTAAGAAAGCAGAAGTAAGTATGTTTTTCTAGAAAAATATTAATATCATAAGTTAACATTTTTTCCTAAAGCATTGGGTCTTCCAAATATAAATTTTTTTTGAGTATGGGTTAATCATGATTTACAGGCTTTCATAAGCAAACCCAAGGTTAGAGATAGTAACTTAGTGCTATAACATAAAAGAATGCAAGGAAGATTCCAATATATGTATTAATTTTTTGGACTGAGATTTTAATTATCTTTTTTAATGAAGAAAATGACATTCGTTCAGATAAAAGTAGCTATTTATTACTGTAATCACAGTTTCACAAATTAATATTACAGCATGCCTAGACAAGTTCTGTGTGTCCTCATTTAAACACTAGTCAGGCCAACTAGGGACTTCTGTCTTCCAAATTATTGTTAGCATCCTATATATAAAATTATAACTAAGTGCTTTCTTTAAAATAGACTTTTGACAGATAATTCAGAATAAGAAATTTACTGAAGTAAGTCAAAATGAGCTTACTTGGAATTTAATAGACATCAGTTAACATTTAAAATATATGTTACAAAGGAATACACTTTGCATTAAAACAGTTGGCCATTATAACTGGAGCTTTAGAGTTTGAGAGACTTAGATTCCCATCCTGGCTCTGAACCAACTTACTTTACCTCTTAAAGCTATTTCATTTCTTAAAATTGAGATCATGATAGCTGCTTCCTGGAATTGCAAGATTATCAAGTGATATAAGTATTTAGCAAGTTATAATTAATGAAGGGCTTCTGGTCGAGATGGCGGCATAGGTAAAGGCGATACTCACATCCTTCCACAACCACATCAAAATTACAACTAAACTATACAACAACCATTATGCAGAACCACCTGAAATCTAGCCAGATGGAAGTCCTACAGTGAGGAATATACAGAAGAATTTACACTGAGACTGGTTGGAGGTGCAGAGACACAGAACAGGCTGGTCACACACTCACATGTGGTGGATAAAAATTGAGAGGGGTGGCCCTGGCCAGTTGGCTCAGTGGTAGAGCGTCGGCCTGGCATGCGGTAGTCCCGGGTTTGATTCCCGGCCAGGGCACACAGGAGAAGCGCCCATCTGCTTCTCCACCCCTCCCCCTCTCCTTCCTCTCTGTCTCTCTCTTCCCCTCCCACAGCCAAGGCTCCATTGGAGCAAAGTTGGCCCGGGCGCTGAGGATGGCTCTGTGGCCTCTGCCTCAGGCGCTAGAATGGCTCTGGTTGCAGCAGAACGACGTCCCTGATGGGCAGAGCATCGCCCCCTGGTGGGCATGCCGAGTGGATCCCGGTCGGGCGCATGCGGGAGTCTGTCTGACTGCCTCCCCATTTCCAGCTTCCCATCCATCTCCCTCAGCCTCAGTCCCAGCTGGTTTTTACAGACAGAAGTTATGGAGACTTCTGTTACTGAGCTTGGGGCCTGTTGTGTGCCTGGGACCCCCTCATTCCTTAGAGGGACCTCTGCAGTCAAGATATTCCTCCCAATTATATATATATATAGTCATTAATTTTAGAATGAGAGGAAGAGGAAAAACACAGAGAGACAGAGACACATTGATTTGTTGTTCCATTCATTTAAGCATTCCTTGGTTGATTCTTGTCTGTGCACCGATCAGGGATTGATACGTTAACTAATTAGCCACCTGGCCAGGACTCCCTCCCAATTTTTATCTACCACACATGGATGTGGGACGAGCCTATTCCTTGTCTCTGCCCCTCTTACCATTCTCAATGTGGCTTCTTCTTTAATTACCTAGTTGTAGAACTTCCGTTCAGCCATGTTTCAGGTGGCTCTGAATGATGGTTGTTCTGTAGTTCAGCTGTAATTTTGATGTGGTTGTGGGTAGAGGCAAGTATCACATATACCTATACCACCATCTTGACCGAAGTCTTCCTAAGCCTTTTCTTGACAAATTAAGTCACTGTGCTTGATCTCACATCTAATTTCTGTATTACATATTTTGTCTATATGTCAAATCTTAGGATTTCACAATGGAACTTTCTGATTTTGCAAGTCAGTTTACAAAAGACCTTTGACCTATCAGAGATAAGACATATTAAACCTATCATAATATAAAAGGAACATGAGAACATAATTTACATTACTAGTATTGGTCAAATTTCAGAGCAATAACTTAAGACTATGTACAATGAGTATAAAATGTAGCTCTGACTATATTTTAGATTGATTATAAATAATTACATGCAAATTAGTATGCCTCATACCAAATTTATTTTGGCCATCACTCCTTTACACCCTCTACTACCCATTTTCTAGATGCAGAAATTCTTGACATAAATATGGATTTTTGGACTGTCATTTATAATAAACATCTTTTCATCATCCTAATCATAGTAATATAATATTCTTTAACAAAATATTACTAATGTCTTAGTTAAGAAGTCATTTAAGTTTCATTTCAAAGTTGAAACACCTTTTGATAGCAAATGAATTAAATTTGGAATGTACTAAACAACTCTAAATACATAGAGTAAAAATTTTTAATCAGCTTTTTACTCACATAAAAATATTTTTTGAGACTCTAAAAACATAAATGAAAGTATTTCTAGAAGTCTGTATCATAAGAAATGTATGAAATAAATTTATCTATTTTAGAATTATAGAAGTTTAAAACTCAAATAATAAACGTGGTAGAATGACCTGTTATTTTAAAATTTTACAACATATCAGATTGTTGAACAGGTCATTTCTAAGAGACCATATTACAAAGATGCTGATTTTTTTGCCATTTTATGATTATACTGGGTCTGTTAGGTGTTTGTTCTGGGCGTAATTAGGAGAATACATTTCTTTTGACAGCAACTTATAGTTAAAATTTCAAAGATATAAATGTAACTTAAGAGACACAGGTTTACCTCAGCATGCAGAAAGAATAAAAGTGTAAATAAGATTAATAATAAAAGCCATTTATAGAAGATAGCTATAAAGAATAAAAATTATATTTTTAAGGTCATATATTCAGTATGAGTAGATCAGCGCAATTTTTTAAGGAGTCTATTTTTACATTGAAAAATTATTAATTTATCAAAATTAAATTTAAACAAGTGAAAAACTCATGAATCATATGATTGAATGAAACCCTTACATTCATATTTTAATAAAAATTATGTTATTTATTTATAATTTATAGGTATATCACTTTTTGGCCTTTTGGCTAAAATCAAATGTATTAAAATTTATAGCTATAAAATAAATTTAAAAATAATAAAACCTATCAGTTATCACATTTTAAAAAAATATACCAAAGTATTACACAAAAATCTGTACTTTAGATTAAATATCTTCTAAGTGTAAAGTAGTTACTGTTATACAAATGCCTCCTAAATTGAAATCTAAATTGTTGATGAGTCTTGAGTAAGAAAATTAAAGATTTTAATATATCTAAATTAAATTGATAACAATTCTTTCAAAAACCTACTTTCTTATATGACATTTACCATTTTATTATATAGTTCATATAAAATACTTATACATCTGTTTATATAATACAACTATACAAGTACAATACATAAGTATGTCATAAAGGACATATTATGTTTTCAACTGAATGGTGGGTTTGCTTGAATAAAACTGTCTATATGCACATTTCTACTTTATATTTTTAATTTTCACTAAGTAATGTTTAACATAAGTATAGGATTATAAAATATTCTCATGATTTGAATCATTGGGGAGGGATGTGTAACACATATTTTCTGCGTTCAGTTTGTTTATTAGATGACTTCTGAAACCTGAACTACTCTCTTCTATTTTATGGTTTTGTCTTCTAAATGCTGACACACTCATTCTGTAATAGATGCATGTTTAACAACCTTTTGCAGTTTACTGGTCCTTGGGGGGACATACAAAAGATTCTGTTATGATTGCTATGGTTGTTTATTCAGTTAATATGAGTAAAGTGATTATAAATATGTGACCAGTACATTTTAAAGTTTTTATATAAGAAATGGGAGGTTTTGAGCTATTTTGTCACATTGTGTAAATTAACTCGTTTCTGATGATTGGTAATAATAAAAACCAAGTGTATTTTATATTACTTGAGTTATACTTGGAAATAAGCCTATTTTACTTATGAAGCTAAAGACTATTCATTCTCACATTATGTTATAAAAATATTTATAAACTATTATGATATACTAATGACACTTAAAATTAATATAATAGTAACAAGATAATTTACCTATTGAAATAGTCTTACTATTACAGATTTATATAAAGAAAAACCATAAAAATTAGATTTCTAAATTAAAGAACCAATAAAATTAGGAATTATTTTTAGTGTGAAATATAATGAGATAATAATACTAAAAAAAGTCAGATCAGTGTAATGTAAACAAAGAAGTATAAGCGGTGTTTGTGTTACCTTCTTTGATGGATATGGGGAATTTCTTAGAATAATTTTAGATGTTATAGGAGATTTGTAACAAACAAGGTGAAAGCAATTTATTTTATTAACCTCATAATTCTTTATACATTACTCATAACATGTGCATCTTTATTTATCCATTCTATTTTTCATTTTCATAATCTAATAATTAAATTTCTAAATGAATTAAGGTTTATAATCAAGGGTTATGCGTAGGCCAATTCAGAATATCAAATCAGTCCTGCCTGAGTATCATATGGCCCAAACTTTAAAGGAGATTTATTAGGATAATCACTTAGCAAGTTAGGTAATATCTAATCACTGGGGAGTGCACCTGAAACTAATATAATAATGTAGGTCAACTAATTTTAAAATAAAAATTCTTTGAAAATAAAAAGAAGGTTTAGGTTAAAAGTGGGTAAATAGATGACTCAAGCAATAAACCAAGGTTAGAAGAAAGAATAATACACAAATTTTAACATCTTCAAATTTGTCCCCAAGAAGCACTTCTACTTTAAACTTTAGTTTCTGAGCCTGACCTGTGGTGGCGCAGTGGATAAAGCGTCGACCTGGAAATGCTGAGGTTGCCGGTTCGAAACCCTGGGCTTGCCTGGTCAAGGCACATATGGGAGTTGATGCTTCCAGCTCCTCCCCTACTTCTCTCTCTCTCTCCCTCTCCTCTCTAAAATGAATAAATAAATAAATTTTAGTTTCTGGAAAATTCATCAGATATTAAGTCTATTTAATTTTGATATAGGGAGGTCTATTTTTAAGCATATAATATCACAACATATGCAATTACAATGATTAAGAAATTAATAATATTGTAATTATGTGAAGAATATCTTTGATATATTTAAGTTCTTAAATATAACCTGAATATTATTATTAAATGTATAGAGCTCCACTTTTAGATACAAAGTTTGTGTGTAACTGAAAGTAGAAGACATATATTATATTTGTCCACAGAATGAAATAGAAAAGGTAGAGAATAAAATGTGACTATCAAGGTCCTGGCTGGTTGGCTCAGTAGTAGAGTGTCGGCCCTATATGTACAAGTCCCGGGTTTGATTTCTGGTTAGGATACACAGGAGGAATGACCATATACTTCTCCACCCCTCCCCTTTTCCCTTCTCTCTCTCTCTTATCCTCCCACAGCTATGGCTCAAATGGTTTGAGCAATTTGGCCCCAGGTACTGAGGATGGCTCCATGAAATAGCTTGGTTGCTAAGCAGCAGAGCAGTGGCCCCAGATTGACACAGCATAACTCAGTAGGGGGCTTTCCCAGTGGATCCTGTTCCAAGTTCATGCAGAGTTTGTCTCTACCTCCCCACCTCTCACTTAATAAAAAAAAAGGCTGTCAGATATGTTTAATGACTATACAAATGTTAACTTATCTTTTTGTAGTATTTATAGAATTAATTATTTAGCAAATTAATAAATGTTTAAATAATTTTTATGTGAGTTACACAGAATATATCCAGTAGAGACAAATGCTAACTATTGTATTTGAAAATAAGAACAATCTTTAGATCAATTGAAGAGGAACTTTGAACTGATATAGGCTTCAAAGTTAGGGGAAAAGACAAATCATTAAAAACATTTTTAAGATATCTGGCAAATTGTACTCCTGAGAGTTGAATAGGTCCTTAGAGAAACAGGTGAATAAATTTGTTTTTCTAACAACTAGAATCTCACACTAAAATGGAAAGGTTAAATTTAAACAAATAATTGTCATACAGTAAAATGTTATGTGGAAGCTCAAAAGAGTGATGTATTAAAATGCCTGAAGTAGCTATGGGAAGAACACAAAAACAGAATTTATTTCTGTGAAAAGGAACAGCAGGAGCTTTGCATTCAGGTAGAGCGGATAACATACCGTATTTCCCCATGTGTAAGATGCACCTTTTATGAAAAATTTTGGGTCTAAAATCTGGGTGTGTTTTATACAGTGGTTGTAGATTTTTTACTTGCATTTCCCGGTTTTCGCGCTTGTTGTCTTTTTTCAAATTTTGAGCACCCAAATTAAGGTGTGTCTTATACATGTGAGCATCTTACACATGGGGAAATATGGTATACAAAAGTACAGTGTTGTAACTAACAGGACCTGTGGGGGAGAAGAGGAGGAAGGTGCAAAGAGGGGTTACTTTTTTTTTTTTTTTTTTAAGATTTATTTATTTTAGAGAAGAGGGGAGAGAGGGAGGGGAGGAGCAGGAAGCCTCAACTCCCATATGTGCCTTGACTGGGCAAGCCCAGGGTTTCGAACCGGGGGCCTCAGCGTTCCAGGTCGACGCTTTATCCACTGCGCCACCACAGGTCAGGCCGAGGGGTTACTTTTAACCTTGTGTTTACTTATGTCTTGGCTTTGTTGCTTCTGCCTCTCTGCCTCTCTGCTTCTCTATCCGTGGCCTCCTCATCCTTCTCCTCCTCCTCCTTCTTCTTCATCACCATCATCATCATCCAAGCAGTGCCTATAGAGTGTAGAAAATGTACTGAGCATCATGAGACACAAGACCAGAACTGTGTGGGGCTAGATTCTGACTGTCTTAGTTAATTGTTGAGGAAACTCGGGAAGCTCTGATTTTTTTTGAGTTGCGCGTCTTGTACGAGAACCACAGGATTAGTCCTAAATTTATTAAAATGTACTAAATTTTAAGATTCCAATGTTCCTTTTAAGTATTTTAATAGTAGACAAGAATGGATGCCTATCTTTAATAAATATCCTACAAATTTATAAGATTTCTTAGAAATCTCCATTTTATCTTAAAAACTGATATCACTTTTACATTCTATTTCATATTATAGCCATGTCTATTTTAACTGGAAAAAATGTTATATATCACTAGGTAAAAATTGTGTCCAAGGATATAAGCCATATTTATCTATTGTTACTAGACACATTCTAACTCCTTGACTATGTATCACTGAAGTGTATAAGTACCCCAGATCACCAACAATGTGAGGTTAGCACAATGTAAAAAGCATTAGTGTCAATGGGTCCTTCCTTTTTGGAAAGAATTGGTAGCCATTTTCAATAGTTTTTAGTGAATAGTAGTCTCAATTATATTTATTATTACTATTATGAAGATAATTAAGAATTCTGGGTTAGTTCTTTGTAGTAGAAAAATTTACACCAGCTACTTTGAAATCTGTAAGAGATATTTAATATGTTCTATTGATGATTTAATTTATTATTCTGGTAAGTGACCAAAAAGTTGTCCATTCTTCTTTGAAAAAATTCTTAAAGCAACATTTCATGGGTTTAAAAACTGAAAATCCAATTCTTGGAGGAAAAATGTTCTGCTGATGGTAATTTGATATGAAAATTTATATATACTGCATTGTGGGATATCACAGGTTAATTGTGTATATTTTATGTAATTAGACCCTCAGAAACTGCTTTTAGTTTATAATTGCTAAGATTAATTGTAGAATTTTTGGTGTCAATAATCTCATAATATAGCTCCCTTATCATTTCCCTTCCAAATGTCTCCACAAATGAGTCACCCAGAAATTTAGAAGCAGTATAAAATTGAATAATTTAATTTGAGCATATTGTATAAAATGTCTTGCATTACCTGGCCTCTGGCTCTGTATCAAAATATTCAACAACTACTCAGTCTGCAACCTGTGTCTTGAAACTAACAGCAATTTCTCAAACACACTGTGCTTTCTTACCTCTCTGCCTGGCATATCCTCCACTCCTCTCTCTGTCCCCTTGGCAAGACTCCCACAGGAGTCAGTCTGCTGTCCAACAAGTGGTCATTGAAATGGAGATAGTTAAGATATGGACAAAAATGCTAATACAGTACAGGAAACAATAAAAATATTTAAAAAATTTTTAAAATATTTTTAAAAATTAAAATATCAAAACTATAGAGAGAAACTATTTAAGAATTAAAAATAAATTGGTAATAGGGATGAGGTCATAGTGTTTAATTAAGATTTAAATCTGCAGCCCTGGCTGGTTTGCTCAGTGGTAGAGCATTGGCCCGGTATGTGGAAGTCCTGGGTTTGATTCCCGGTCAGGGCACACAGGAGAAGCACCCATCTGCTTCTCCACCCTTCCCCCTCTCCTTTCTCTCTATTTCTCTCTTCCCCTCCCACAGCCAAGGCTCCAGTGGAGCAAAAGTTGGCCTGGGTGCTGGGGATGGCTCCATGGCCTCCATATCAGGCGCTGGAATGGCTTTGGTTGCAATGGAGCAACACCCCAGATGAGCAGAGCATCTCCCCCTGGTGGGCATGCTGGGTGCATCCCAGTTGGGCGCATGCGGGAGTCTGTCTGCCTCCCCACTCTTACTTCGAAAAAATACAAAAAAAAAAAAAAAGATTTAGATTTGCAAGATGGGAATAATGACCTTTCTGATTGTGCCAATATAAGGAGGTAAGGGAACAAGAAATGTTCATGAGGAATAACAAATAGTTTGATTAAATCTACATAGAATATAAAGGTGGGTGGTCATTTGGAAAAGAAGAGAGTACTGTATGACCAGATGGTGGCACAATGGATAGAGCATCAGACTAGAATGCAAAGGACCCAGGTTCGAAACCCCGAGGTCATTGGCTTGAGCACAGGCTCACCAGCTTGAACATGGGGTCACTGACTTGAGTGTAGAATCATAGACATGACCCCATGGTTGCTGGCTTGAGCCCAAAGGTCTCTGGCTCAAAGCCCAAGTTCGCTGGCTTGAGCAAGGGGCCACTGGCTCTGCTGTAGCCCCCCAGTCAAGGCACATATGAGAAAGCAATCAATGAACAACTAAGGAGCTACAATGATGCTTCTCCTCTTTCTCCCTTCCTGTCTGTCCCTATCTGTCCTTCTCTCTGTCTCTCTCTCTGTCACCAAAATAAAAAAAAATAGAGTACTGAGTTCCAAAGTAAGGAGTTTGGCTTTATTTTGATAAAATTAAAGAAAATTGAAAGATTTTTTAATCAAGAAGAGACATTATTGATCTGGTGACAGTAGCCCTTCATTAATGTGTTAAATATGTGAGGTAGGTTAGAATTACCTGATGGTTCCACTGTTGTTTCTCCTCTAAATATATAAGAACTGTACTTAAGGTATGACAGTAAAGTCATAGCACTGATATTATTATATGAACTCTCTTGATTTTTTTCCCCACAGAATGTAATCCCTACAACAGGAGAAAAGATGATTATTTCTATATTTTTGCCATTACCCAAAATATGTTTTGAAAGTCGTTGGAATTGAATTGTCCTCAGAATGCATTTTGCATTCTCTTAACATGTTGTTTATAGGGGTAAATAATTTTTTATTTCATCACAGGTGCTACTTTAAGACTAGCTAATTCACTTTGAAAGAACTACTGTTGCAATTTCAAATATGTTGCTTACAGTTTCCTGCTGTATACATCCTCCCTTGTTTCACGGAGCTACACGAAAATTTATGTTAATACTACCATATTTCCCCATGTAAAAGATACACCTTTCTTTGAAATATTTGGGGTCTAAAAACTGAGTGTGTCTTATACAGTGGTTGTAGATTTTTTATTTGCTTTTCCTGTTTTATTAACAGTGATGAGGAGTTGTATGAATTTTATGATGAATAAAACTTGAGTTCAATAACTTCATATAATATATTTTTTCAAAATTAGGGCCCCAAAATTAAGTTGCATCTTATACTTGGGAGCATCTTATACATGGGGAAATATGGTAGTAAATATTGTGTTGTAAAATTTTAGTTGCCCATGTAAATTTAAATGCCTGTTTATTAATAAGTATTTTATTCTCATGTATAACCTGGGAAAGGATTGAATTAATTTTGTATAATGGAATAATCTATGTTGAATCTAATATTTATATTTTATATACAGTCATAAGATTACATTGAAATTCAAAGGGTGAAGACACTGAAAAGCAATGTCATTGTTTCTGTGTAATTCCAAGTCTATTCCTAGATCTCCTAAGAGGATCTGTTCATGGAAATAGTAATAATCCTTTGATCACTTTTTAAATTTTAATTGGAGGTTTTCAAACACAGAATGATTAAAGAGAGTATATGTACATGGTTTTCTTTTTAAGGAAAAAGAACGGTTGAAGCAAGAAAAACGTGATGAGAAAAGATTAAATAAAGAGCGTAAACTAGAGCAACGAAGATTAGAATTAGAAATGGCAAAAGAACTAAAGAAACCTAATGAAGACATGTGCTTAGCAGATCAAAAGGTACTTTATTATGTAAACCATTTTATTAATAAAAGTTATTTTTCCTGTGTGCTCACCTGATGTCTTTGCCAAAGCTGCCATTCTCAAGCCTTTCATTGTTAACCAGAGCAGTGGGTTTCCACGTTTAGGTCAGTCTGTCTCTTCTGGGTGAGCAGCAGTAAACCTCTCTAGAGCTTTGGTGCTGATAATGGCAGTTCTTAATATATAAGTGGAGTACTGCAGACCTTTTTAGTAGAACTACTGTAGAAATCTACTAAGATGGATTATAAAGGTTGATAGGATTTCTGTTTCATTTGGTTATTTCCAGGCATTTAGGTACAGAAAGCTCTTAACTCCTCCCCACACCCCATAGATACTTAAATTAGGATTTATAATCTATAATCTCCTTCAATGCTTTAGTAATGATAGCTACCGTTTATTGAGTATGTTTACTACATGCTGGACGCTATGCTAAGTGCTTTATATCAGTGGTCCCCAAACCCTGGGTCACGGACCGGTACTGGGCCATGGACCATTTGGTACATTTGGTACCGGTCCTTAGAGAAAGAATAAATAACTTATATTATTTCCGTTTTATTTATATTTAAGTCTGAACAATGTTTTATTTTTTAAAAACGACCAGATTCCTTCTGTTACATCCATCTTGACGCTTGTCTCGTAAGTTTGACAATTATATTTAAAAATACCACAGTTTTTACGCTGGTCACATAATTTTATTTGGTGCATTTATCCGTCCCACCCTAAAGGCCGGTCCGTGAAAATATTTTCTGACATTAAACTGGTCCGTGGCCCAAAAGAGGTTGGGGACCACTGCTTTATATGAATTCTCACCTCAGTCCCGTAGAGCTGTTTTTTACGCCCATTTACAGATGAGAGAAGTGAGGTACAAAGAGGTTAAGGAACTTGCACAGGATTACACAGCTAATATATGGCAACTTGGATTCAAACCCCAGTGTGTTGAACTCGAGTCCATACTGTTTATCATCTTGAAAGCCAAGAAATGCACCCAACCAAAGTACCTCGTGTGTTTTCTCTTCAATTGGTTCAGAGACAAATAATGTTGCTAAAATACATAAAAAATAGAAATTTAGAAAGAGCAAAATAATCTTGGTTTCTGGCATGATTTCATATACTATAGAGTAGAAATCAATTATGTTTGACTACAGACAAGAAGATGGTATTTCTAGACAATTATGTCAATACTATACATCATTTCTATAATGCTGCCTCAGTAATATATAAATATTATATTTGATCAATAGCACCTATATTATATGCCATATTCATCTGATATACAAATGATTATCTCTTGATTCATGAAAGTTCTTTTCTGAAATGCTGAAAGCAAACTTTTAATAACCTACTGCTGATTTTATTAGTTTAATATTCTATTTATTTACTTAGAATAAATGCTTTTAAATAAAAATGAAAGTGTGGCCTGGCCGAATGAGTATTGTCCCAGTACACCAAGGCTGCAGGTTCGATCCCCACGTAGGGTACATACAGGAACAGATCAATGGTTCTCTCCCCCATTCCTTTCTTTCTAAAATCAATAAATAACATTTTTTTAAAAAATGAAAGCAATCATACTAATTTTAGTCAATTGGATATATAAAATTTTCTAAGCACAGAGTGAGTATATAGGTTAGGTAACACATTAATAAACTCAGAGTGAGCAAGCGAGCAATTTTTTTAATCCTAAGTGAGCTTTATTTTTCCGCATCTTTTATTTTATTTAAATTCATATGCACCTATCAAATATATAAGTCAATTTTAAACTTAACTTTGTTAGCTTTGTTATATAAATTTTTAGAACCGCATGGATATGTTTTTCTGACATAGGATAAAGGAAAACTCAGAATTAAATGGTTTTCAAATGGAACGAAAGGTATGTATAGTATCAGCCAGTTCTGTGCTTACACACAATATTAGTAGAAAAGGTCTTGGTTAGTTATTTAAGTAAGTGCAGGGTAAAGGAACATTTTTAAACAAGGACCAAACTAGATAAATAGAAACACAAGTCACATTTCTTTTCCCTGTCAAAATTTAAAGTACCATTATTGAATCCCATTCATGGAAAAAATTGTTTTTAATTTAGATTACCTACTTTTTAAAATTTTATTTTAATTCTTTTTATATAGAGAGAGAAGCATTCATTTGATGTTCTACTTAGTTGAGCATTAATTAGTTGCTTCCTGTCTATGCTTTGTGGATCTAACCTGCAACCTTGACATTTCCGAAAGATGCTCCAGGGGTCTCCAAACTTTTTACACAGGGGGCCAGTTCACTGTCCCTCAGACCATTGGAGGGCTGCCAAATACAGTGGTCCTCTCACTGACCACCAGTGAAAGAGGTGCCCCTTCCAGAAGTGCAGTGGGGGCTGGATAAATGGCCTCAGGGGGCCGCATTGCGGCCCGCAGGCTGTAGTTTGGGGACACCTGCAACCAGCCGGAGCCTTACCTTTTTTTTTTTTTTTTTTTTTTTTTTTTTTTTAGGTTTTACTTATTGATTTTTTTAGAGAGGGAGAGAGAGAGAGAAGGAGGGGAGGCAGGAAGCACCGACTTCTAGTAGTTGCTTTTCGTATGTGCCTTGCCCAGGCAAGTCCGGGGTTTCAAACCATCGACCTCAGCATTCCAGGCCGATGCTCTATCCCTTTGCCACCACAGGACAGGCTTACCTATTTATTTTTCAAATGTCCATGACAACTGGCACTACAATTTATTCAATTAAGTGTTACTATGTGAGCAGATTTGATATGTAGCCGAAGAGACAGCTTTCTAATTTTAGTACTGACACTCAATACAGTATATTTCAATACTTACAGGAAACCTAAAGGATTTAGTTGCAGTATAAAGCAGTTCATGATAGGGTCATAGGTTCTAGTCATGTGGACCTAGTAATTTATCAGCATTCATTAGCCAAAGATGGTACCAGTCTTTCCAACCATACAGCCCACAGATGCACACTGTTCATTTGGAGCTACCCACGAAATGTGACTTATAAATCAGTCTCCATCATTAGAAGAAGTCAGTGCATGTGCCCTACGTATTCAGTCTATGGTACTTTTAAATGTTTATTTCTTTTTTTTAACTGAATTTATTGGGATGACATTGGTTAATAAGATTATATAGGATTCAGGTGTACAATTCTATAACACATCATCTGTATATTGTAGTGTGTGTTCACCACCCCAAGTCAAGTCTCCTTTCATCACCATTTACCTCCCTCCACCCTCTTCTACCTCCCTCCGCCCACTTTCCCTCCTCCCTTCACCCCCTTTCCCTCCTCCCTCCACCCCCTTTCCCTCCTCCCTCCACCCCCCTTTCCCTCCTCCCTCCACCCCCCTTTCCCTCCTCACTCCACCCCCTTTCCCTCCTCCCTCCATCCCCCTTTCCCTCCTCCCTCCACCCCCCTTTCCCTCCTCACTCCACCCCCCTTTCCCTCCTCCCTCCACCCCTTTTTCCCTCTGGTAATCACCATGCGGAAATATTTGTTTCTTAATGTTATCTAAATTTCAGTCCTGTTATATAACCCATGTTTTATCAATATGTAAATAAATTAAAATTAGTATATCTTTTGCTGAGATATAAGTTTGTGCTCAACTAAAATTTATTGATAGTTACTTGAATTCAGCACCCTACGCTTAGTCCCCTGGGGTCGCGGCAGTGCACACAGGGAACCTACAGTCCAGAGAGAAAGCCACTGGTCCAGTGCAAGAGAGAGAAAGACAGCCCTGACTTTACTTCAGAAGATATCAAATCATGGCTTTTAAATTTTATTTTATTTTATTTTCAGCCTTTGCCAGAGTTGCCTCGTATTCCAGGACTTGTTCTCTCTGGAAGTACATTTTCAGACTGTCTCATGGTGGTGCAGTTCTTACGAAACTTTGGTAAAGTTTTGGGCTTTGATGTGAATATTGATGTTCCAAACCTGAGTGTTCTTCAAGAGGGATTGCTAAATATAGGGGACAGCATGGGTGAAGTACAAGACTTGCTTGTGAGGCTCCTCTCCGCTGCTGTGTGTGATCCAGGTCTAATTACGGGATACAAGGTAAAAAACAACAACAACAACAACAAAATATAAAAATGTTTTTAAAATTTGTACTGTCAGTGCATTGATAGCTGGCTGTAGCGTATTAGCAGAAAATTGTATAATGTGATCCAGTTTTCTCTACATACTATTAAATGTAGATTTACTTCAGGTTACACTTAGTACAAACCTAGAAAAACCTGCTTCATAAAAAGCCTATAGAATGTAGCTCATTCCCAAATTACCCTTTTTTCCTCTGTCAGCAAAAACCACGTTGATTTAAGGAAATACAAAGTGATACTCAGCAAAACATAATTCATAATTCAGAAAGCAATTAGAACTTATGTACACCTTCTGAAATTATATTGTGTTCTCTCTGAATCACTGTGAGTCACTGAGGCTAATCAAGCCGCCCACAGGCCAGCGTGTTAAGACTCTGCTGATCAGTGGATACTCAGTATGTTCAAAGTTATCTTAATTAAGATAAATATATATCAGTTAGCCTTGCTAGAGGTACTATTGTAGAGAGAGAAGCTTCCGGATACACCTGTCACATCTTCCTTCCTCTCCCGGTCACTCAGTATAGCAGGCAATAAAACCCAGGATACCATGGAGCCAGACAATGCAGGAATAGTGCTTTTCAACCTCCTGTCCCCCTTTCCCAAATGTCTACACACTACTGGAAAAGCTTGAGATAGTTTCTGTAGTCAAAGAAGGTATGGTAGAACATTTCTACCCTCGAATTTTTATACTCTTCTCTCCACTTGACTTTTTTAACCAAGAGTTTGAAGGAGGAATAGAAAGATTACAAGTATTTGAATTGTCTATCATCTCTGGCCTATTTTTATCTCCATTTCATCAAAAATGTGAATAAGCTGTTGTCAGTATCATCTAGATTATATAATACAAACATTTAAAAATTATATTGTTTGATGTTATGAATGATTATGACCAATACTGATAAAAATGCCAAAATTTTATAGGCCAAAACAGCTCTTGGAGAACATTTGCTGAATGTTGGTGTGAATCGAGACAATGTCTCCGAGATTTTGCAGATTTTCATGGAAGCCCACTGTGGACAAACTGAGCTTACTGAAAGTCTGAAGACCAAAGCTTTTCAGGCTCACACTCCAGCACAGAAAGCCTCAGTCTTCGCTTTCCTGATCAATGAACTGGCCTGCAGCAAGAGTGTGGTGAGGTGAGCACGTCCTCACATTTTCCTGCTGATTCTTTTCTGCTTTGAATTTGTCTTATCACAAGGTAATGCAAATTGCTGATAGAAATTTCAAAGTTATAGACTAGCACAAAGAAAAAAATTAAAATTACATTCCAAATCTCTCTGTTCAGAGATGACTAATAATAGATTTTAATGTATTTCTTTAATCTATTTAAAAGAAAATTTGGATATACTGTAATATATTTGTTTTGTTTATTTAATGATTCTGTTATTTATATTCTGAAATATAAAACTATTTTTTTTTCTTGCTATGATCCCAGAATCCAGCACGATTGGAAGAATCCAGAATTTTTATTTTCTTGACATCTTGTGAGATAGATGACTATATGATGTTCCTTAGTATCCATTGATAGATTTATCCAATTTATTAGTATAATTTTCAGTTTTTGTTATTCATGTTAATCATCATTTTTACTTACCCAAAAAATGCATCAGTTTGCTTACAAAATTATTGTATTGCATAATGGATTAATTTATGTTTTCTAATATACTTTTGCATTGACAGTGAAATTGACAAGAACATTGATTATATGTCAAACTTGAGGAGAGATAAATGGGTGGTAGAAGGTAAACTCCGCAAGTAAGTTCTATTTTATTAAAACTAATATATGTCTTTAATAAACAATTCCTCAGTAAATAAAATTATCCTTAAAATAAAAAGCTTAAAATTTAGATGAGATATGAAATTAATGAAACTCAAGACCAGAATTTGCAATAGACAAAAGATATAATGAGATTTATTGAGCTCATATACTTCAAACTTAGAAGAAAGACCACTTGTCTTTCTTCTTTCAAAGAAATCAATCACATTTTCTCAGATCACTGTTAACATCAGGTTACTCTTGTCATAAATAGAATGAATGTTTGGAACTGCCACCCTTTTTCTTAATTACTTTTTAGTTAAATTTTGCTTTTACAGAGAGTCCAGCATATCCAAATATATTCAGCATTAAAACTTAATCAGCTTCCTGCCAGGAAATATGCTGAAATTATTCAACGTTTATGTTAAGAGCATAGTTTCTTATGGTAATTTGAATTGATATCTATTCAGTGTGGTAGTATGGGATCAGGAATTATCACTCGGTCATTGTTGGATTTAGTCTTTTCAGCTCTCTAATCTTTATTTTCTTAACATGTTCTAATTCCCAAGAGATACCTATAATTTTTTTTTTTTGAGAAAAACATTCACTTATTGTTCCTCCACTGATTGCTTCTCATATGTGTGCTGACTGGGGCTTGAACTGGAAACCCCAGGATCAAACAGGCAACTTCAGCACTCTGGGAAAGCACTCTATCCAGTACGCCACTGGCCAGGGCCCTAGAATTATTCTTTAAATTTAATACGTGCTGCAATTTCTGGAAATATATTTCTTACATTTTTTAAATTCTTATTTTAATTGTCATTGATTTATTGCTTATTGTGAGAAAAATACCATTAGGTATTTTTGCTTGAAACTCACATTGTGCTCTTTAAAAGGGATAGAACGAAGCCTTTTTTTTTTCTTATCACCTTTTTATACTTAAAGGCTCAGAATCATCCATGCTAAGAAAACAGGCAAAAGAGACACTACAGGTGGCATTGATCTTGGAGAAGAGCAGCACCCGTTAGGGACACCCACTCCAGGACGAAAGCGAAGAAGGAAGGGAGGAGATAGTGATTATGATGATGATGACGACGATGATAGTGATGACCAAGCCGATGAAGATGAAGAGGATGAAGAAGATAAAGAAGACAAAAAAGGAAAGAAGACTGATATCTGTGAGGATGAGGTAATCAAATTTAAGTTGATTTTCATATTTAACTAAGACTGCATAACACTGAAAAATAACAGAATTTTGGGTCAGATGGATTAGGGTTTTAATTCTGTTTTGACGCTTACTCGCCTTAGCTTCTTTATCTGAAAACTGAATATTACAATTACAAATTACCACATAAAGTTTCTTGTGATAGGTAGGTAAATATTGAATAGAATGCCTACAGATAGGCACTTACATAGAATAAAAGAAGATTTTGTGTGTGTGTGTGTGTGTGTGCGCGCGCGTGTGTGTAAAATGAGCTAAGAACTATGCTGGTTCTTAATTTTAGGTATTCTCTTTCATTCTGTTGACATTCTATCTTATATTTGTATAATACTTCATGCCTTAAAAGTGTTGTCAGGATTTGTGAAACTGGTATATTTCTCAAAAACCAGTTTATTATGGGCCACGCTTTAGGCACTTTTGATCAAAGATATATAAATATAAGACACTAAAAGTCCCCCTCTTAATTTACAGTCTCACTGAGGAAGATCTGCAATCAGAAACTGTAACAGGTTCAGTGTTAACTGCTTCAATAGCGGTATTTACAATGTGCTAGGCAGATACAAAGGAAAGGCATTTAACCTTTCTGAGGAATAAATTCTCACAAAGGCTTTCTGGACCAATTAGCTGAGGCTGCAAGCTGGCTGAATGTTAATCTGGGAGAATACAGGGAAAAGTTTTCCAGGCAAAGAGACTGGCATGAACAAGGGCACCGAAGCCTAAAACCACCATGGGCTCTAAGGGTGCTTCAGTGTTCCTAGAGGGCCTTAGGTACACCAACTACAAATTAGGATTTTCTACTTTTTTGGTGATAGGAAGCTATTGAAGGGTTTTAAATAAGGGAATGACATGGTCAGACTTCATTTTTAAATGGCTTACTATGTAGCTCTGTGGAAGTTAGAATTAGATTTGGGTAGGACAAGATCAGAGATAAGAAGGGCAGTCAGGAGATAATACAATAGTTTAGGTGAGTTTTAAGGGGTCTAAAACTAGACTAGTGGTGGGATGAAGAAGGAGGAAAGGATTCAATAAATTCTTAGGAGGAAGGATGCTTACTATTTGAAAATAGACTGTGTAGGGTGAAGGAGAGGTAGGATTGATTCCCAGCTAGCTGGCTTGCATGCTATTGTCACCCTTACCTGAGGTAGAGAAATCAGGAGAAGCAGAGTAACTAGACGGTAGAGGATAAGGGAAGGGAACAGGTCATTGAAGGCAGGAAGTGATGGTAGGTTTATTTAGACATGTTGAGTTTGAGATGAAGTTCAGCATTCAATTGGATTTAAGAATCTGAAGACTGAAGAAGAAGCAGTCTTGGAAATGTAGATCTGGAAGTTATTAGCACACAGACATTAGTTTAAAATCATGAGATAGATAAATTTGCACAAGGGAATTGCATTAGTGAATAGAGTACGGGACTGAGGTTGAAACCCTAGGGGCATCACTACTTAAGATAAGCCCGCAAGGCTTACTGTTAAAAATGGAAGAGTCAGAGAGGTAGGAGATGTCTGTAGGGGGCTGAGGATCCCTGAGTTCACCTTCCAGAGTTGGTGACTAGGAGGATGCACAGAACTCAGCATCTGGCCATCCTGTGTCAGTGAATCATAGCACTAGGAAATAGCAAAACCAGGAGACAGAAAAGGCATGAGTCAAAGTTCAGAGGAAAAAACAGGCTTAAGCTTCCAAGAGTCTTTTCCCAGTGAAATCACATAGCAATTCTGCCTGCAACATGTTGTGACACATGAAATGTTGTATACTACTGAAGTCCTTAGTCACAAAGGCACCCTCGGTATAGCATGTGCCAGAATTCCACACTCCCAGAAGAAAAGTAGGTGTTCATTATAAATCACATTGTTAGCACAGTGTCGGTCTAGTGAGCCAGTTTTATCAGTTAAGATCATGAACCCTCAAATCCAAGTTCCAGACACCAGCCAAGTGCCAACCTTGTAAGCAGGGCTTTGAAAAAGTAGTAGCCGTGTCTGCAGTGTTAACTCTTTTCTACATATATAATAACAAAAATAATTTTGAACATTTTAAAATGAGGGTGTAATAAACCAACATTAAGGCAGCAGGAGTCTAGTGAGATGAGTACTGAAGGTCTTTGGTGGATTTGGCAACATAGATGTCAGCAGAGTTTCATTAGAGGGGTGAGAGCAGAAGCCAGGCTATGATTGAGAACAGTAGAAAGTGAGAAAGTGAAAATGACTGTTTCAAGCATTGTGTCTTAGAGGAAAGGGTGGTTCCTAGAGGGGGACAAAGACAAAGGATTTTTCAGATGTGTAAAGACTTGAGGTGATTTTTGGTTGAAGGGACAGGGTCAGTAAAATAAGGGGGGCAGAAGTGTTCAAGATGAAAGAGATGAAGAGAATTTTTAATAGTATAAGGTCCCTAAAGATATTGGAAGGTATTCAATCATGGTGAAGAGGCTAGCTTTGAAGAGTAGGTAAAGAAGGCAAGGTTATGTAGCTAGTTGTGTCTGTGTCTGTGTTTGTTTAAGGGAAGCTACCATGAGCCTTGGAAATGGACATGTGTAAAAGAGAGATAAAAGTTGAAGTTCACCTTTTGCCAAAAAAGAATTCTAGAAATATTGATAGGGCTATAGAATGGTACTCAAAAAACAATATACAGCCAACCATTCCTTCCGACCTTAATACCAGGAGTATTCAGCTAAGGAAATCTGGAAAAAACTCTTGTTCTTTCTTGCATCAACTCAGTACTGCTAGAGAAATGAAGGCCTGCAGGGATAACTTTACTGATGGAACATGTGTCAAGGCAAATGATAAATTACTGAATCAGATTTTTGACTGAACCTGGATAATAATGTGGAGATACTTTAAAGAGCACATACAACCAATTCTCTTAAGTGAAAACAGTATAAATGTAAAATGCTTTCATAAATCCATCCCCAATGTTACATTTTAAACCAGATGATAAAAACCACTTGAGTGAGCTTTACTCAATCTGAAAAGGAGACTGCATGGAGATTCCTTGCAGAAATAGTTTCATAGTGTACTTTTGACACTACTTTATCCTATGCTTGGATGCTGTGGCAAATAACGTGAAGGGAATATAATTTGGGTGTTAGCATTATAATTATCCAAACAAAAGATACTATTTATAACCAATCTGCTTCATTTGGCAAGTGGAGCTGTTTCCATAGCAGGAATTAAAACATTCTGATCAGTATTAATCAGCTTTTCACAGAATGGGCATCCCTTCTCAGCACTTAATATTACAAATTGTTTTGAAGTGTTGACTCATAAATTGACAATCCTGCATTGAGAGGTCTGTGTATTTTACTGGTAGTTGTCCCAGTAAATAAATTAGAATTTATTTACAGAAATTATTTGTTTTGCCTGGCTTTTTTTTTCACATGGAGAATTAATAAATTTAACTTTTTTTTCATTAAGGGAGATGAAGACTATTAAAAATTACTATTAATGATTTAAAAAGTATTAATGTTTCGTAGACCAGATGTGTCATTTAATATTGTTTCTTTGTGTTGAATTATAGAGTTCGATTGTAGGATTTCATTTATGAAAATATATACTAGCAAATGTATCTTCTTATTAATGTGAGAAAACAGTTTAAAAACTTTTAAAAACAACAAATATTTTAGGATCTAAGAAGTCAAATTAGCATTTCTTTTACATGAATTGAGAGTTAATCTTTATAATGAAGAACTGGTAGCCACGTATTAATTTACAAATAGAATAAAATTTTAACTATTTAATGAACCTGATTGATAAGATAGGCATATTTTTCCTCCAAAAATATGTTTGGCTTCTTGATTAAAGTACAGGTTTGTTTTATGCTCCTTAAACTAATTTTAAGTAACCTCTCCATTGAAAGTCATATGATCCCTTCCAATTGAAAGATGCTGCCCTTGGGCCCTGGCCGGTTGGCTCAGCGGTAGAGCGTCGGCCTGGCATGCGGGGGACCCCGGTTCGATTCCCGGCCAGGGCACATAGGAGAAGCGCCCATTTGCTTCTCCACCCTGCCCCCCTCCTTCCTCTCTGACTCTCTCTTCCCCTCCCGCAGCCAAGGCTCCACTGGAGCAAAGATGGCCTGGGCGCTGGGGATGGCTCCTTGGCCTCTGCCCCAGGCGCTAGAGTGGCTCTGGTCGCAACAGAACCATGGCTAGAATTGATTTTGTGTTCTTAGTTTTGTTGTTGCTTTTCTCCTTAGTCTTGTAAATTCCTTCATATCTCTTAAAATTTTAAGGACTATTAGCCAAAACTTCACAAATAAAACTAGTAAATATTTTGCTTCTTTGCATCATAGGAAGAGATTTAGAAATGGCAGTTAATTTGGCTGGTACATAGAGACTTTGATGTCTTATTTCAGATATTTGTAGATTGAATTAATTTTTACATAAGCACATTATTAAACGTTTATCACTTTAGAATCACACAGATACAAAAATATGTATTTGATGGCCCTGGCTGGTTTGGATTAGTGGGTAGAGCATTGGCCCAGCATGAGGTTCAATTCCCAGTCAGGGCACACATGAAAAGCAACCATCTGCTTGTCTCCCCTTCTCTCTCTCTTACTGTCTTGCAGCCAGTGGCTCCAATGGTCCAAGAATTGGCCCTGGGTGCTAAGAATAGCTCGGTTAGTCTGACCATTGGCCCCAGATGGGGGTAGCCCAATAAATCCCAGTTATGGGCATACCCGGGAGTCTGTCTCTCTGTCTCCCCTCCTATCATTAAAAAGAAAAAGTCTAGCCCTGGCCGGTTAGCTCAACGTTAGAGCATCGGCCTGGCATGTAGAAGTCCCAGGTTCGATTTCCAGCCAGAACACACAGGAGAAGCACCCATCTGCTTCTCCACCCCTCCCCCTCTCCTTCCTCTCTCTTTTTTCCCCTTCCACAGCCAAGGCTCCATTGGAGCAAAAGTTGGCCCGGTCATTGAGGACAACTGTATGGCCTCTGCCTCAGCCGCTAAAATGGCTCCGGCCACAGTGGCAACACCCCAAATGGGCAGAGCATCCCCCCCTGGTGGGCATGCTGGGTGGATCCCAGTCAGGCACATGCGGGAGTCCATCTGACTGCCTTCTCCACTTCTAACTTTGGAAAAATATAAAAAAAAATCTATTTGAAATTCAAGATTCAAGAGTCTCTGAGAGCCAGTTGTCTTTCCAGGTTTCTTGTAAACACCAATAAGAAGTCATGTTACTATCAACACAAATAATAGACCTTAATGCCTTTATATCGTGGTCCCCTAAATTTGGATAAGGAGGGGATAAATGGTAGATATGGTAATACTGTTGAGTTTTCCTTTTCACTTCCATTTATTGAGGAGATAATTTTACTGATCTAAAAACACCTGTTCATGATTATTTGGTGGCCTGACCTGTGGTGGCGCAGTGGATCAAGCGTCGACCTGGAATGCTGAGGTCGCTGGTTCAAAATCCTGGGCTTGCCCCGTCAAGGAACATATGGGAGTTGATGCTTCCTGCTCCTCCACCCTTTTCTCTCTCTCTCTCTCTCTATCTCTCTCTCTCTCTCTTCTCTAAAATGAATAAATAAATAAAAATAATTTTAAAAAATTTTTAAATAAAAAATAAGTGAACATCAAAAACAACTTAATTTTTTTTTTTTTTTTTTTTTACAGAGACAGAAAGAGTCAGAGAGAGGGATAGGTAGGGACAGACAGGAACGGAGAGAGATGAGAAGCATCAATGATCAGTTTTTCGTTGTGACACCTTAGTTGTTCATTGATTGCTTTCTCATATGTGCCTTGACCATGGGGCAACAGCTGACTGAGTAACCCCTTGCTTGAGCCAGTGACCTTTGGTCCAAGCTGGTGAGCTTTGCTCAAACCAGATGAGCCCGCGCTCAAGCTGGCAATCTCGGGGCCTCGAACCTGGGTCCTCCGCATCCCAGTCCGATGCTATATCCACTGCGACACTGCCTGGTCAGGCCAGTTCTTAATTTTTTAAAATCTGAGATGTACCTGTATCTTCTCATTAAAGTACAAATTTAAGAAAGAAAATTTATACATTAGTACCAGCAGTTCTGCTAATTGATTTGAGATCTGTTCTTACTTAGTTCTCCCATAAATCCCATGTTTCAGATAGTAGTTATCAGCAATTTATAGTTAAGGAAACAGTCTTGTTTTTTGTTTGTTTGATTTTTTTTGTACTTTTCTGAAGTGAGAAGCAGTGAGGCAGAGAGATATACTCCCACATGCGCCTGACCGGGATCCACCCAGCATACCCACTAGGGGGCAATGCTCTGCCCATCTGGGGCATTACTCTGTTGCAATCAGAGCCATTCTAGCACCTGAGGCAGAGACCATGGATCTGTCCTCAGCACCCGGACCAACTTTGCTCCAATGAAGCCTTGGCTGTGGGAGGGGAGGAGAGAGATGGAAAGAAAGGAGAGGTGGAAGGGTGGAGAAGCAGATGGGCACTTCTCCTGTGTGCCCTGGCCAGGAATTGAACCTGGGACTTCCACATGCCAGGCCGACATTCTACCACTGAGCCAACCAGCCAGGGCAGTTAAGGAAATAGTCTTTAAAAAGTTAAGTAATTTGCCTATGAAATAAAATGGCTAAAATCCAAAAAAGCACACATACCTTCTATTACTTCATACTTTTCCTCTAAAACATATAATTTGGGGGCAGTTCTTCTATATTCATTGTCTAGAATGAAAAATTTTATTTAATCATGTGAACTTTCCATTTATTAAACCAGAACTATAAACCAGTATATAGTAGGGATTATTTTTCTTTTAAAAGCTCAATGTGTTTAAAACATAACTTAAGTTTCTTTGTTCTAAAAAATGACTCAGTTTATGGAACCAATATTTTTGCAGTCTCCCAGATTTAAACCCTTAACATCATACTGTATTTCCCCATGTATAAAATGCACTCAAAAAAAAATATTGAGGTCTAAAAACTGGGTGCATCTTATACAGTGGTTGTAGATTTTTTTTTACTTGCATTTCCCACTTTCTCATGCTTGTTTTTGCGCTCATTGTTGAAGACAGTGATTCGTCATCAGACACAAATGAGGACAGCTAATGGATAGTTTTGACAGTGATGAGGAGTTGTATGAATTTTATGATGAATAAAACTTGAGCTCAATCACTTTATGTAATACATTCTTTTCAAATTACGGGCCCCCAAATTAAGGTGCATCTTATACATGGGCACGTCTTATACAAGGGGAAATACGGTACTTTACTCCTTCCTTCATCTCCCTCACCCCTCTCTGCTTCATAGCTTTGAGTTGCCAGGATTTAACAGTTCTAACTATGTAATATCTCTTACAACTACTATATTTGCTTTTATTTATTTCTTTTTCCCTAGTAAGTCCCACATCCTCCTTCCCTCTTTAATCATGGCAAAAGTCTACTAGATTTGCCAATTCTAGTCCTTTCCCTGCTCCAGGCCATCTTACAATTATTGCCATATCAATATTTGTAAAGCATAGCCTGATGTTTAACCTCCCTCAGCAGATCATATTATTACTCATTGCCAAGCATTTACAGCATTAGACAGTTCACTTCTAAACTCATCTTTGCCTTCCTTCCCTTCCACCTTTCCTCTTCGTGTACCCTTTATGTCAAGTATGTCAAACTTTTCCTGGTGTGCACTGCTCTCTTTTCTCTGATTAATTTCTAACCATTCTTCAGTAACTAAGACACAGCTCCTTCCACCTAGCATGTCTTGGTATAAATTCCCAGTAGAAGTAGTCTCACCCTCCCCTGAACTCTATAATTCTTTTTGTGTGTGTGTGTGTGACAGAGACAGAGGGAGAGACAGAGAGAGGGACAGATAAGGACAGACAGACAGAAAGGGAGAGAGATGAGAAGCATCAATTCTTCATTGCGGCTCCTTAGTCTCCTTAGTAGTTCATTGATTGCTTTCTCATATGTGCCTTGACGAGGGGGGGTCCCAGCAGAACGAGTGACCCCTTGCTCAAGCCAGCAACCTTGGGCTCAAGCCAGCGACCTTGGGCTTCAAGCCAGCGACCTTTGGGCTCAAGCTCATGACTTTGGGTTTTCTAACCTGGGTCCTCTGCATCCTAGTTCGATGCTCTATTCGCTGCACCACCGCCTGGTCAGGCTGACTCTATGATTCTGAATCTCTACCTCTCTGAGGTCCTTATAGCTTCCTAATATTGAGTGGTTTTTACTTTTTAGTGTAATGTTTTATGTGTGTTCCTACCAGATTATCAGTTTATAGAAAGTAAGAATTGACTCTTATTCATTTTCATAGGGTCTATCCTAGTATTTTGCATATAGTAAGCTTTCATCGAGTATTTGCTGATTGATTGAATAAATAAATCTTAAAAACAGGTAAATGATACTGTATTTTGTTATGTGTAACAGGACGAAGGTGACCAAGCAGCAAGTGTTGAAGAGCTAGAAAAACAGATTGAAAAACTAAGTAAAGTAAGCACTTTCAGATTATACAGTTTTTATCTTTTTTTGCAGTGTTTTATAAATCTGCCTTGTATGAGATTAGTTTTTTGGCTGCTAACAAGCTTTTTATAAGTAATTAAAATGACAAGCTCTAGGATCATTCTCAATTAAAACTTAATAGTTTAATGCCAGGGTTAAAAGCCTGCTTTTTAAGACATGGCACTAAACTTAATCAGGGCCTGAATTTTTCAGCTCTTTCTTTAAATACAAAATCTACAAATGCATGGTTTTATTTCTGGCAATAATTAGTTTTAAAATTCAGTCAAATGATATGGTAATAGTTTTAGCATCTTAATTATATTTGGATTTTATTTGAATTGAATTTATAAACTGTATATATTATGTACTTCTCATTAAAACTTGAATTTCAGTAGCATTAGTGAAGTTGTAGATGAACTTCTTATTAAAAAATGAGTTTTTAGAAGTATTATGAGATTAATATGAGATACCTGTATATTATATCAGTGTTAACTTCATCACAAATTTATCAAAAAATTTCATCATATGTTGCCTAGCTTTATAGCGTGAGTATAAAAATAGGCAGATATAGATAGGGTCAATTACATACATGAGTATTAGTTGTTATACACTATAGTCAATAGATTGAGCTAATTTGCTTTGGCTCAATAAAATACTTGACCACATTGTTTATTATCAAGTATAAGACATGCTTCCATAAGATACCTGATAAAATAAAAGTTATCTTTTTAATCCATGTCATCAAAAATGTTCCAGTTATCCTCAAAATAATTTCAATCTTTATAAATGTTATTGAAACTGCAGACACCTAATATTTAGTTCTTTTATCTTTTTCTAGTAGTAAAATTTATCTGCTCTGAAGGCATAAGATGTATAAAGTTTACTTATATATTAATTTTTAAATCATTTAACATCCATAACGTAACTATATGCATCGTTTTTTAACAGCAACAAAGTCAGTACAGAAGGAAGCTCTTTGACGCTTCTCACTCTTTACGTTCGATGATGTTTGGCCAGGATCGTTACAGACGCCGGTACTGGATTCTTCCTCAGTGTGGGGGAATTTTTGTGGAAGGCATGGAGAGTGGTGAAGGTAGGTTCTGTTAAATCATGATTGATTTTGAGCAATTTGATTATATGTCTTGGTGTAGCTATCTTCATATTTCTTTTGCTTAGAATTTGTTGAGTTTCTTGAAGCTATGGTTATAATTTTCATCAAATTTGGACAAATTTCAGCCATTATTTTTCAAATTTAATGTCTGCTTACCCTACTATTTTGTCAGTTAGCAATTAGTTTTCATTAATTTTTCTTACTATGTGTCAGGTTTTCCTGAGTCTTTATATGTCTTCTGATTTTGATTGGATTCCCGACAGTGTGAATTTTACTTTGTTGGGTGCTGAATATTTTTTAGTTTGATTTTATTTATTTATTTATTTTTTGTATTTTTCTGAAGTGAGAAGCAGGGAGTCAGAGAGACAGACTCCCGCATGAGCCCGACTGGGATCCACCCGGCACACCCACCAGGGGGCGATGCTCTGTTGCAACCAGAGCCATTATAGTGCCTGAGGCAGAGGTCATGGAGCCATCCTCAGCACCCGGGCCATCTTTGCTCCAAAGGAGCCTTGGCTGCGGGAGGGGAAGAGAGAAACAGAGAGGAAGGAGAGGGGGAGGGGTGGAGAAGCAGATGGGCACTTCTCCTGTGTGCCCTGGCTGGGAATCAAACCTGAGACTCCTGCATGCCAGGCCGATGCTCTATCACTGAGCCAACCGGCCAGGGCAGATGAGTTTCATTTAACTGAAACACAGTTAAATTCCTTGGGGAAAATTTGATCCTTTTAGGTCTTGCTTTTTAAATTTGTTAGGCAAGACAAGAACACTGTTCATTCTAGGGCTAATTATCCCCCAACTATTGAAGCAGGTCATTCTGGGTTCTTTTCCTAATGCCTGTGAATCTTGAGTTTGGAAGAACAAGTACTATTTCCAGCCTGTGTGACATCTGACACTGTCACCTCTATCCTTTCTAGTGTTTCTTTTTTCCCCCTGATTTCAGGTAGGTTCCTCACACATATGCACCAATCAATAGGCAGCTGAATTTTCAAGGGGTCCCTCTGATATCCCTGGAGTCTCTCCTCTCTAGTACCTTCTCCTGAGCACTCTAGCTACTTTCATCTCCCACGAACTCTCAGTTCCATCTCCTCGTTTCGGGGAATCTGCCAGATTCCTCCTGGATTCCTCCTCCCCACGCTGTAGCTCGGAAACTGTCCCAAGGCAATAAGCTGGGCAGTTATAGGACTTACTGCCTCAGTTTTCTGTCTTTGTTACCTGATATCTAGTTTCTTGCGAACTGTTGTTTTATATGTTTTGTCTATTTTTGGTTTGTTTTATGTAAGGAGGTAAATCTAGTCCCCCATCACTCCATGTTGGCCAGAAGCATAAGTCTGAGGTATAGGATTTTAATTTAATTTGGGGTAGGTATAAACCATCCCAAATGTTCAAAATAGTGAAGGCTATTTCAAACATTAATAAAGGACTGGTTAATTAAATTATTATGTATCCATATAATAGAATATTATGTAACTGGTTAAGGAAAAGGAAGTGCAGTACCTGGCCTGTCATCGTTCAGTGGATAGATTGTTGACCTGGAATGCTGAGGCCACCAGTTCGAAACCCTGGGCTTGCCTGGTCAAGGCACATACAACAAGTGAAAAACAAGTAATGAACAACTAAAGTGAAGCAACTATGAGTCGATACTTCTCGCTCCCCACTCCCCTCTCTCTGTAAAATCAATCAATAAATTATTTTTAAAAAAGAAAAGAAAAATGAAGTACAGTTACATGTTTTACTAAGGAAAGCTATCTGAGGTATACAATAAAAATATTAATATCATCCTTTTATTCCATCATCTAAAAAATATTTATTGAGCTCCCTGTGTTATAGCAGCTACCATGCTAGACATTTGGGATCCAATAATAAGCAAGATAGACATTGTTCTGCCTTTAAGTAATGCCTGTTGATTAAATTCTACTGTGTGGATGTAAGGTAGAATAGAAAATAAACAGGTTATGAGTATAATGGAAAGTTCTGGAAAGGAGATATATAGAATGACTTTCTAAGGTGAATGGGATGGGGACCCTGCTTTTGATTTGAAAGGTGAGGAGCAGGTCACCAAAACTGCATCCTAGGCAGAGGGAATAGCAGGTGCAAAGGTGCCAAGATAGAAAAGAACAGCATATGGTGAAGCTGAAAAATGGGAGAAGGAAGAGCCAAGCTAGCAAGGACAAGAGTGGTCAGAGGCAGGGGAGGCTTTCAGGGACCACATCACACAGAGTTGGAGGGCCTGCGCAAGCGTTTGCATTTTATTATAAGTCACAGCAAGTAAACAGTAGTACCCATTTATGTACTAATGTAAAATGGTAGTCATATTTATATATATATGTAAGATTTCTGCAGATACATCCTGTGCTCCTGGAGTACTGTATGTGGTGGCGCCGCAAAGCACGACGTCGCTCACGTACAGTACTACTTCCGGTGACACAGGATGCACGCGACAAATATGGAACCGGACATTGACCATCTCATTAGCCAAAAGCAGTCCCATAGTTCCCATTGAAATACTGGTCAGTTTGTTGATTTAAATTTACTTGTTCTTTATTTTAAAAGTTGTATTTGTTCCAGTTTTGTTTTTTTACTTTAAAATAAGATATGTGCAGTGTGCATAGGAATTTGTTCATAGTTTTATAGTCCGGCCCTCCTACGGTCTGAGGGACAGTGAACTGGCCCCCTGTGTAAAAGTTTGAGGACCCCTGCTCTAAAGAGTAAAATAAGATTGAGGGAGTAGAGTAGAATGGGTTTAATTTATACCCTCACTACCAAATATTTTACCTTGAATGTATATGATTTTTTAAATTGAATAAAGTAGTGGATTTGTATTTTCAAAACCATTCTTATAAATTACTTTTAAAACATTGGTTAAAAATGCAAAGAAGAGCCTGACCTATGGTGGCGCAGTGGATAAAGTGTCGACCTGGAACCCTGAGGTCGCTGGTTCAAAACCCTGGGCTTGTCTAGTCAAGGCACATATAGGAGTTGATGATTCCTGCTCCTCCCCCCTTCTCACTCTCTCTCACACTCTCTTCTCTCTAAAATGAATAAATTTTAAGAAATGCAAACAAGAAGTTGATGAAGAAGAAATAGCAATAAATTTATAAAAAAATATTCAGCCTTTCTAGTGATCATAAAAAATACAATTTATATTTTCACCTCTCAAATATTGGCAAAGACAAAAAATATCTGTAGTGCTCAGTTTCCCTGAGGGTGTAGGCAAACAGATACTCTTGTGTGTGTACTTCTGGTATGAATGTGTACTCATCAGATCTAGACTTTCCAGAGGGAAAATTGACAGTATGTTTCAAAAACTCTGAAAAATACTTATCTTAGGACTCAGTAAGTTTTTTTCTATAAATTTATCCTGAGGAAGTAATAAGGAAAAAATTAAAAGATACAAATGCAAGATCATTTATCATTTATCATTTAAAGCATTGTTTATATTAGTGAATAACTGAACCTACTAACAGTCATCAATAGAAGATTGATTATTTAAATGATGATATATTCTATTGAATACTCTGTAGCCATTAACATTTATGATGTAGTTATATATTGATACATCAGGATCTTTATAGAGAATAATACAGTATAACATGCAGATTAGAATGTTATATCTATACAGCAATGTGCAAAAGTAGGCTTACAGTTGTGAATATACAAAACATAGTTTATTCTTGTTGAGTTAATAAGGCTACTATAATAACCTGCCTGCTAAGTGTAAACCTACTTTAGCCCACCCTGGAATAGGATTGTCTTTTCAAAATCTGTAAGTTTAAGTGTGTCTGTGTGTGCAGAGATAAATGCTGGAAAGGTTTACACAAAAATGTTAATACTAATGTTTTTCTTTTAATATTTTTTATATTTTAATTTTTTGTGATGATTCATTATAAAATTACATTAATTTTCCACTGATCAAAATATATAGCCTCTATAAAGGAAAAATAGAGAGTATTAAGGATCTAGAAAAGTTTATTAAAATATTTATGCATAGACCTTGATGATTAGTCCTAAAATATAACTATAGTATTATTTGATCTGGAATAACTGATCATAATACTTTTCAATTTTTGTAGGACTAGAAGAAATTGCAAAGGAAAGAGAAAAACTAAAAAAGGCAGAAAGTATTCAGATCAAAGAAGAAATATTTGAGACTTCTGAGGATACTTTAAATTGTTCAAATCCAGATCATTGTGAACAAAAGGAAGATCCTAAAGAAAAAGACAACACAAATCTATTTCTTCAGAAACCTGGCTCTTTTTCCAAATTGAGCAAGCTTTTAGAAGTAGCTAAGATGCCTCCCGAGTCAGATGTACTGACCACAAAACCAAACAGTAGTGCAAATGGGTGCACGTTGTCTTACCAGAACAGTGGAAAACATTCAGTGGGCAACATTCAACCAACAGCAACACAAAACAACGTGGAAAAGACAGACTCTAATAATTTGTTCAGTACTGGTTCAAGCGGTCCAGGGAAGTTCTACAGTCCTGTGGCCAATGACCAGTTGTTAAAAACATTGACTGAAAAGAATAGACAGTGGTTTAGCCTTTTGCCAAGAACACCTTGTGATGACACATCTCTTACCCATGCCGATACGTCAGCTGCTTCTATAGCGACTCCTCAGTCTCAGCCAGCATCTAAATTGCCTTCACCTGCCCCTGCTCCTCTCCTTGGATCATCTTCTGCCCAGAATCCTGTCAGCCTAAATCCATTTGCTTTATCACCTCTTCAGGTTAGTACTGCTGCTAAATGTAGCTCATTTTCATGTTGCTTTATTTGATCTTTGACCCCATGAGAATTTTCACTCAAGGGGACTTCGTTGAATATTTGTAATATTATCCCGGCTGTAGTTTGAAAACTGAAGAAAGAATTGATATCACCAAGCTTCATTAGAACTACTGATTTCTGCCTGACTAGGCGGTGGCGCAGTAGATAGAGCATCAGACTGGGACTCAGAGAACCCAGGTTCGAGACCCTGAGGTCACCAGCTTGAGTGTGGGCTCATCTGGTTTGAGCAGGGTTCAGCAGCTTGAGCCCAAGGTCGCTGGCTTGAGCAAGGGGTCACTCAGTCTGCCGAAGCCCCCCCGCCCGGGTCAAGGCACATATGAGAAAGCAATCAATAAACAACTAAGGTGCCACAACGAAGAATTGATGCTTCTCATCTCTCTCCCTTCCTGTCTGTCTGTCCCTATCTGTCCCTCTCTCTGACTCTCTGTGTCTGTCACACACACAAAAAAAGGAGAACTACTAATTTCTAAGACCAAAGGCTTCTTTAATTACTTTTCTTTAATTACTTTTTAACTTAATATAATTACACTCTATCTAAAAAGAAATTACTTTGTGAAGCAAATAAGAACATGGAATTTAACATTGTTATTACAGGAAAACTATCCTGTAATTGTGATAAATGAAAGTATTCTTTTCAGAGTTTAAAAAATTCTTTAGATTCTAAACATTTTGTTTTCCAATTTTTAAATTGTTTTGTTTTTTGCAGATGAAAAGTGGAGTATCTATGATGGGGCTTCAGTTTTGTGGGTGGCCCACTGGCATGCTTACTTCCAATATTCCATTTCCATCACCTTTACCTAGTCTGGGATCAGGGTTGGGATTATCTGAAGGAAATGGTAATTCATTCTTGACTCCCAATGTTGCTCCAACTAAGAGTGAATCTCCAGTACCACAGAATGAAAAAGTCTCTTCAACTCAACCTGCAGCTGTTGAAGTAGCAAAACCAGTAGATTTTCCTAGTCCAAAACCTATTCCAGAAGGTAGGTACATTGAGATGGTAGGTACATTGACTTTATTTCACTGTTATAGATTTCTACATTATATATAACTAAATCTTTCTTTGATAGTTTTATATATAGTTATGTCTTTTTATTTTTATTGTGCCATTAATTCATATACAAATATATGTAAAAGATCTGCATATTTATCTTGACTTAGAAATGCAGTTTGGTTGGTGGAGAATTATTGACCCAGAGGACCTAAAAGCTTTGCTCAAAGTGCTACATCTCAGAGGAATAAGGGAAAAAGCATTACAAAAACAAATTCAGAAACACTTGGATTATATTACTCAAGCTTGTATCAAGAATAAGGATGGTACGTACCTAAAAGAGATTTATGCTGTCTTGCTCAGTTATAGGAATTATTAATCTTAAAACATGTTTGTTGTGATTCTTAATTTATTACTCATAGGCATTTTTCCTAGTTTACTCAAAAACAGTAACTATTTACATTTATTCAATGGGCATTACAGTCTTAAAATTTTTTACAATTTTTACAATTTCTTAAAAAATATTCCTACTTTTAAGGGTAAGCTATATGCATATGCACAAGTAGCATTTGTGTGATTTAAGTTACATATGCATGTTGTCTCTGGAATTTTTTCAAGTTCTAGAAGAAAGCATTGAAGGATAAAATGGATTTTTAAATTAATTTCTTTTCAAATGTAGTTGCTATTATTGAATTAAATGAAAATGAAGAAAACCAGGTAACTCGCGATATTGTGGAGAACTGGTCAGTAGAAGAACAAGCGATGGAAATGGATTTGAGTGTTCTCCAGCAGGTAGAAGATCTAGAGAGGAGAGTTGCTTCAGCAAGTTTGCAAGTGAAGGTAAAATTGACTTGGAATAAAGTCTGTCTTTAGGATAATGGAAGGTAACTAATATTTATTATATGCCTGATGTGTGCCTGTTACTGTGCTAAATATGTTCACTTTATCTCATTTAATCCTCAAAACAATCCTGAATTAACTTCCCCCATCTTACAGGTAAGGAACAAGGCTCAGAGTAAGTAACCTGCCAGTGGTCGTATAGTAAGTGACTAAATGTGGATTCAAGCTAAGTCTGTCTGACTCCAACGCTCAAGATCTTTTTACAAAATCTTTCTGCTTCCATTATGGTATTCAAAGATATCATTTCTGGTATGCGGTTCTTTACCACTAGCAGAATATTACCGTTTTCCCCATATTAACTGTAATGCTCTATCAAACTCCTACTTTAGTGTTTTATATAGGACCAGGAACTCCCTTGTATAGAAGCCATGTTATATATCACATTTTCATTGTGTGTAATTTAAAATTGGAACGTACAGCATATCCAACTGTATGGTATATTATGACACACACTACATATATATGTAAATGTTTTAATTAATTAATTGATCTAATAAGGTTTACCAGGTCACAAAACAGTGATCAGAACTGGCTTCCAATGGACGGGCAAAAGGGAAGTTTATCTTTGTGCAAGAACTTTTAGTTTTGGAAGTGTAGTGAAAAGGTCTTTCTTCTCCGTTGACACTGTGGTGATGTCTCTGAGAATAAATGGGTGGGTGATGAATAAGGGTGAGGCAGACACCTGAAAAGGTTTAGAGAATGTAGTTACATGTAATTTGATTTCATATATTCTCAAATAAATATATCAAAATTTTGATATATGAATTCATAATGACAGACATATGTCATAATACTATTCTATCCAATGATTAAACTTTTGTGGCCCTAGCCGGTTGGCTCAGTGGTAGAGTGTCGGCCTGGCGTGCAGGAGTCCCAGGTTGGATTCCCGGCCAGGGCACACAGGAGAAGCACCCATCTGCTTCTCCACCGTTCCCCCTCTCCTTCCTCTCTGTCTCTCTCTTCCCCTCCCACAGCCAAGGCTCCACTGGAGCAAGGTTGGCCCGGGCACTGAGGATGGCTCTGTGGCCTCTGCCTCAGGCACTAGAATGGCTCTGGTTGCAACAGAGCAACGCTCCAGATGGGTAGAGCATCGCCCCCTGGTGGGCGTGCCGGGTGGATCCCGGTCGGGCACATGTGGGAGTCTGTCTGACTGCCTCCCTGTTTCCAACCTCAGAAAAATATAATACCAAAAAAAAAAAAAAAAAAGAAAAGAAAAAATTTTGCTTCATAATTTCTTTAATGCTAGCAGTTGGAAACTTTGGAGAATCTCCCAAAAATGCCATTTTCCAGAGCAATTAAATATCCCTTTCTTGCCACAAACATAATTACCAATGTTGGGAAGCAAAAATTTATCATTTGTTGAAACTATTTTGCCAGAAAACTATATGGATCCTCATCCTGGTTCTATTATACAATATAAAAATGCCTCATTTATCTGGCATCTTCAACAAATGAACTCTTCCACACAAGTTAATTTTCTAGAGAAAGGAAAATTATTCCATTTAGTGCCATAATTTTTTAACATGTTTGTTGGATGACTTATGTTATGCATTATACTGCTTTCTTAAATTGAGAATAATGAGTTTGATTTAAATTATCTTGGTGACACAGGATCATCAGTATAAAGACCAATTAATAGATAATGATTCCCTCAGGAAATGCAAAGAAGTTTTGCCCCTACATTAAATGATTAGAGTGCTTTGCTTTTTAAACTACTTTATCTGCTTTCTATTGTCTGTCTGTGTCCTCTCTCTTGGTTAGTTGTTGCTATGTGCTAGTTTTAATTTTATGGGTTCTGCCAATCCTATTTTCCTGCCACACTCCTCTATTTTTCTATTCTAATTGGCTATTGGGCCTAAAACATTTTTCTGAGATATCCTCAGTTTCTGCTGCACTGACTTTAACATATTCCTGGCTGCTTAGATGTTTGGGGGCCGTGCTCTGAATAGCTGAGATAAGTGGAATTTGTCTTTTAAGTGGCGTGTTTTAACATCCTGTTAATAAGGCATATGTGGATTTTTCTGTATTATTTTTAAAAATGAATTGTTGTGAAGAGTCTAAAAACACAAGTGATGAAAATAAGTAAAAAACATTATTTTAACACCTATAAAAATTTAATGAATTTTTCTTTTTTAAAAAGAATATAGAGTTATGTGTTTTGCCTAGGAATTAGTGATTGAGAAGACACATTAAGCTGGTAGAACATTTATTTTTATTTTTACTAAGAGAATAGAAATTATTTTGCTAATAATTTGGAATTTGTTTTACATTGTAGGAAAATCTGCAAGTCTCTAGCTTAATTACTCTTCCAGCTCCTCAGAAAACAGATCCTGTGTTTCTCTTTAAGTTTTCTCTTTTACAAGCTAATTAAATCTTTCAACCCTTAGTCCTGTGAAATGCTTTCCTGGTCCATGATTCTCTTCTGAATAAACTCCACTATTAATATCCATCTTAAAATGTTATACTCGGCCCTGGCCGGTTGGCTCAGTGGTAGAGCGTCGGCCTGGCGTGTGGAAGTCCTGGGTTCAATTCCCGGCCAGGGCACACAGGAGAAGCGCCCATCTGCTTCTCCACCACTCCCCCTCTCCTTCCTCTCTGTCTCTCTCTTCCCTTCCCGCAGCCAAGGCTCCATTGGAGCAAAGTTGGCCCGGGCGCTGAGGATGGCTCCTTAGCCTCTGCCCCAGGCACTCTAGTGGCTCTGGTCGCGACAAAGCGACGCCCCAGATGGGCAGAGCATCGCCCCCTGGTGGGGGTGCCGGGTGGATCCCGGTCGGTGCGGGAGTCTGTCTGACTGCCTCCCCGTTTCCAGCTTCAGAAAAAAAAAATGTTATACTCATAATTGTACATAGAGATGTCTGAATGTGTTCCTGGGACTTTTACTTTCCTTAAGCCGGCACTATACTTCTGTTCAAGCTTTTTAGCATCCACATCATAATATTGCTTCATTGAGTATAGATTTTTTTTAAAAATCCCCGGGCTTCTTTCAGAGTGCTTCTAAGTGAGTTCTATCACATGTGGTATTTCTGTGATTAGTTGCTTTAACTTCAAAGCAAATATTTATACTTATCATTGTTTTATTTTTATCAATTTCATTTGGTAGCTTTTTTAGCACATGAATCTATTTTTATCTTAGTCCTACCTTATGGAATATTAAACTTCCTAACTTTAAGTCACCTGCAGATTGAATCGCAATCAACCAAGTTATTCATAAGTGTATTATTGGCCAAATATAGAGCCAAATATATTATGCCAGTACATAAGTGTATTGGTTGGCAGTGACTTTTTCTGAAGTTACCAGCTTTATTAATCACCATCATTTGGATATAGTTTTTAACCACCTAGATTTCTATACCTCTAGTCTTCAATTTTTTTTCTTATCAGTTGCCTTGTAGAAATCAAGATATACTTTGCTTACAGGATTCCTTCCTTTGCTTTAGCTATTTAGTATTTATTTCAAAATATGGAAATGAGGTTCATTTGACATGACGTATGCCAAATGCATTTATGTGTACTATTCACAATTCCGTCTTTACTTTCTAAATGTTCTTCTGATGAGTTAGAGAGGAAGAATTGATCCCAATATAAAGATAATATTATTATCATAAAATTTTTAATAAAAAGGATAATGTTCATTCTGATTTTTCTTTAATATGCATTTAGTAAGTACCTATTCCATATCAGACAGTAGATACCACAAAATTAAAAAATATATATGGTTTCTGCCCTCAGAAAGTTTAGCATATAATAGGAAGACATGTATACATACATCTCTGCAGAATCTAGTAACAAACAGACTACAGAGAAGTAGAGAGCCATGCATGAATTTAGAAAAAGAATGCACAATTTCTAGTGGACATATGGGTGAGATCACGTAGATATCATTTAGAAGCCAAGATGGAACTTGAGAAGATGAATAAGCTTTTGAAAGTCGGAGAAACGGGGAAGGCCATCCGAGATGGAGTGACCCGCATGAGCATAGCACCAGGCTCAGGGAGCTCAGGACATGTCTCTAGAGTGACAAGATACAGGACTTGAATGCAGTGTAGGTGCATGGATGGGAACATGAGAGGAAAAGGGAGATCGAGGTGTTTGAATGTCATAGTGAATATTTGGATTTTGTTAAACAGTAGGAAATCTTTGAAGGATTTTGGGCTACAGGACCAATATAAGCAAGCTGAGTTATAATACCATTCACTTGTGTGTGTGTGTGTGTGTGTGTGTGTGTGTGTGTGTGTGTGTGTGTGTGTTATATTTGCACCTGCTATTTGCCTTCATTTGAGTTGTAGATAAAATGAGTAAAAGCAAACATGGTCCCTGGCCTCATGGAATTTAGAGGTAGAGAAATGTTAAATAACCACAGGTATAAATTTGTGATATACCAAGGCTATGGAGAATTATATGGTCCTATAAGAAGCCTGCATTGGGAAATGTACCCCCTGAAGGAAATCAGGGACGGATTCCCAAAGGATGTAAATAGTAACATGAGAAGTGAAGGATGCGTGGTTAACTAGGGGGAGAGGAACAGAGCGGAGCTAGACAGACAAACATAACAGCTTATGCAAAGCTCCTGCAGCTGAAGGAAGAAGGTGAGTACAAGGACATTTGTACCGAAGAGTGGTGGAAGGAGTGAAAGTGGACAGGAAGAGCGAAGTCCAGAGGCTACTGAGAAGTGTCTCCATTTACGTGGTCCCATGAAATTGATACATATTTAGTCTTCAGAATACTTTGCTGATTTTCATTTTACCTTCTGTATTATCTAAAGTTGTTTTATTTTTCTTACAACTGCGTATTTTAATTTTCTGTTCTTGTTTCTACCTACCACCATTAGGAAACACAAGGTAAAAGCCTTTAGTAAGGGTCCTTGTGGCTCTGCTGGTGTCTGCTGCTGTGTTTTAAGTAAAGGCAATTCACCCACCAGGCATTTTAAGAGAAAACCGTAACAACATTATTCTCTTGATATATAGGGTTGGATGTGTCCAGAGCCTGCATCAGAAAGGGAGGACTTGGTATATTTTGAACATAAGTCATTCTCTAAATTGTGCAAGGAGCATGATGGAGAATTTACTGGCGAAGAAGAAAGCAGTGCACATGCACTAGAACGGAAGAGTGACAACCCCCTAGATATAGCTGTAACCAGGCTGGCTGATTTGGAGCGGAACATTGAAAGAAGGTATCTGAAGAGCCCCTTAAGTACCACCATTCAGATCAAAGTGGATAATGTGGGCACAGTTACTGTCCCTGCTCCTGCACCATCCATTAGTGGTGATGGTGACGGGTAGGTTATTGAGATTAACTTGAAAAATTATTGTGCTTCTTTGCTAATTGGAGCCTATTTTCTATTGCCTGTTATCTATGTATCTTCTTGTATGTCTGTGATCTATATGGATCATGTCATTTGATCCATATGGATCATGCTATTTGCATGGTGCTTTGTAAAAACATTTTTTTTGTTGTTATGTGCGTTGATAATCCTGCAAAGTGATCTTACATTTACCTCATTGTGACTAAGCTTTGAGGCACGTAGCCACAGTCTGTGCACTACATCAAATTTAGTTGCTTAAACCTTATACTTATTGGCTGTTCCATGTTTTTGTCATTGCTTGGCTTTCAGTGTGATGATTGTTTCACATTCAGTAACCATAAATGTGGACATGACCTAGTTAATTTTTCTATATTTCAATGCAGAATTGAAGAGGATATTGCTCCAGGGCTCAGGGTTTGGAGAAGGGCATTGTCAGAAGCTCGCAGTGCTGCACAGGTAGCTCTGTGCATTCAGCAGTTACAGAAATCAATAGCATGGGAAAAATCAATTATGAAAGTTGTAAGTGTTTTTATTTAAGAAATACTATAACTAATTTCCTTTGTCCTGTTTTTTTTTCCCCAACCTTCAGATGCTTCTTAATTATACATTACTTATTGTCAAAATAACGTACACTGTACTTGAGAATTTGCTTACTCTTATACTGTATAGTTTGATTCTTTCTTCCTTATTTTGAACTTTCTGAGGAAACCTACCAAATATACTATCTTTTATATTTTTTAATGTTGATTCTTCCTTCATTGAATATTATTTATAACTCTGGCTGAAGTTGTCTTCTATATTCTGTCAACATAATAGTTGTTATTATAAATATTTGAAGGCCCTTTTATTCTTATCAACATCCCAGTTGGTAAGATTACCTGCTACATACATTCACTGCATCCTTAAAATGCCTTTATATTTCTATCCATTTTTATTTTTTAATCCTAAGAAATACTTAGATAACTAAATACGGATTAAGCAGAGAATTCTTCCTTCATGCACTGGTACCATGTATTGGGCCTCTGATGTAGATGACATGAAGAGCAGATCTTTTTTATTCTTTTCTCTAATAACTAAAACTGGTTTTTCATGGTTCTTGTTCAAGCCCAGTTACATAGTTATTATCATGTAGTGGCCTCTACTTTGTACCAGTCACCAAATGCTATGTGTTCAAAATAAAAGCTGTATTTCATATATTTTCCAGAGAGATATCTATTTTAAATTGTGTACATGTTTCTCTGCCTCTTATATAGTATGTATAGAAATATCTGTTATATGTAGAGCTTTACTAATTACTTTAACATTTGCTTTTGAAATACAGGTTTACTTTAATTCCTTTAACATTCACTTTTGAAATACATACAGGTTTACTTTAAAGTTCAAATATATATTTGTTTTTATGAATGACTAAGGATTTATTTAAAATAATCATTCCCCAAGGAAAAAACACTATCATTAAATAATTTATTATTCTTTATTTTTACTTCTATGCTTAGACTACTCAAGACCTTATTCATTCTATACAAATAAATAAATTTGGTTTCTTCTGTGGTTTTCTACTTCTTCCTAAAATGCCCATGGCATAATAATAATAAATCTGCAGTTTCCACAATATTCTCAACTTCAGTTTTTTCACAACCCAGATTATAATTTACCATGAATTTTAAGGTATTATTTAGTTCATCTGATAGCATTTTTACTAGGTAAAATCTTTCTTCTAAAAATTAGTATTAAAACCAGTTTTAAAGCCAACTGCTCAAATATATTTGGTGAACTCTAGGCTATAATGAGTCAAAACGTTGAATTCCTACATCAAAATAGAATTTGTACATTTCTTTAATCCATACTGAAGCAGTCATCATGTCAGTTTTGTTATAACCTATAAACAGAAACCCAAAACTTATACTAAACTCTGCCTTTATATTAGTATACTTACTTCCTGCTATCTAAAACATTTAGTTTTTTCAATTTAATTATCATTATTTAACTCCATCTCTAATAATCTTCATTTCTTTTTTAAAATGCTTAACAGTACATCATTTGCTATGAAACTACCTTACAATGAAGGCAGAATCTCATATTCAAAGAATAATACGCAGTTTAATTAGAAATATAACAGTAGCCCTGGCCGGTTGGCTCAGCGGTAGAGCGTCGGCCTAGTGTGCGGAGGACCCAGGTTTGATTCCCGGCCAGGGCACACAGGAGAAGCGCCCATTTGCTTCTCCACCCCTCCGCCACGCCTTCCTCTCTGTCTCTCTCTTCCCCTCCCGCAGCCAAGGCTCCATTGGAGCAAAGATGGCCCGGGCGCTGGGGTTGGCTCTGTGGCCTCTGCCTCAGGCGCTAGAGTGGCTCTGGTCGCAACATGGCGACACCCAGGATGGGCAGAGCATCGCCCCCTGGTGGGCAGAGCGTCGCCCCTGGTGGGCGTGCCGGGTGGATCCCGGTCGGGCGCATGCGGGAGTCTGTCTGACTGTCTCTCCCTGTTTCCAGCTTCAGAAAAATGCAAAAAAAAAAAAAAAAAAAAAAAAAAGAAATATAACAGTACCTATAATAATCCTCATAATAAGCCATAACAAAATGTGCTCGGTATCTTTAGAAATACCTTCTTTGTCAGAGACAAAGCTTACCAGGACAGAAGCAGCTGTTATAATTTGTTTCCAGATAATTCTGCCTACAGTGTGCTTTATATCATGGTTAATATTAAACATCAGGCAATATCTATTCTATTTTACTCTAGGAGCAAAGGCATTAAACCCAAATATTAATCCACTTATTCTAACATATTGTAAGCTACAACTGGGATTTTTCAGAAGGGCTATAAGCTCAATATCTGTTACCCTTTTTTAATAATTGTCAAGAAAAAAAAATTTTTTAATCATAAATGTGAGATATAAGACAGACTTTGTAGTGTTTTTGGTTATCTATTGTAGAAAGGGAGAATTTACTTGATGTTCATTAATCTGATTTTTAAATTGTATTGTTATAGAGATTTAAATATAACTTTCCAAATGTTATTTTTCAATAAATATATTTGATAGATATTTGTTAAGTTAAATAGTGTATGTCTGCCATTGTGATAAGATTCTTAAGCTATAATTGGTGTATATATTGAGTTATATAAGATTATTTTAGTCTTCCCCAAATTGATTAATCGTATTGAAAATTAAAAATGAAGTTTAAACAGTTAAGCTACTTTGTTTTTAAGAGTGTATAAATACATAACTATATAAATTAGTGGAAATCACTTAAAGTTTAAATGTTTTTGTTTTAAATATATTGATTGCAGGACATATCTACTATGGGAATATAAACTAAATGTCAAAATATAATGTTAGCACTTACCATTTTTTAAAGCCATCTTGGAGGTTTTTACTTGTCTACTTTTCCTTCTTTTCATTTGTGAAATTTGTTATGAAGTGTATGTATGCATGGGGGAGAATATTCTTTTTATAGATTTTAAAGTTCTTAATGGCTTATTGGTATTAGAAATGCTTTAACAGATAATAAATAATTTTATTTTTAGTTCTAGAAAATAAATCAAGACCTCTTAAATTCTTTAATTAATTTTTTTAAAAGAAATAATTTTGTATGATTCATTTTCTACCCTTGTGACACATTTGATTTGGGTTAATTTCCAAAGTTTCTTAGTTTGGACAAATTTTTTAATCGACCATAAAAAATAGGTGGATAATTCAGTCAAAATATGGAAACATTTCTATGGTTTTATGTACTCTATATAATTCTGATACTAATGCTAATACTAATTTTGATCTTAAAAATTAACTCTTACTTATTTCTTTCTCAGGATATCATGAGGATGCTAAGATAAGCAAAAGTTGAAATACATTAAAATAAAACACCATGTATTAAAGCTATTCATTGCTTTATGTGCTCTAATGTCATGTTAATTATTTCATATGTTAATGTGTACATGCTTCTGAAGTGTGTGCAGGCATTCGACTTCTAGCTTTGTTCTTTGCAGTGTACCTGAAATGTGCATTTACCCCAACTGAACTGCTCACCCCGTCATGTGGTCCATATCTGTGTAACGAGAGATACATAGATGTGTATGGCTACTGTACATTTGTTAGCAAGCGGAATGTTCATTACTAATATAAACTAGGAATTACGGTTTGTTTAATATCCCAATAAGTATTATTCATAGCAGAGTGTTAATTTTAAATGATTTTTCATGTATTATAGTACTGCCAAATCTGTCGAAAGGGAGACAATGAGGAACTGCTCCTCCTTTGTGACGGCTGTGACAAAGGCTGTCACACATACTGCCATAGGCCCAAGATTACAACTATACCAGATGGGGACTGGTTTTGTCCAGCTTGCATTGCTAAGGTAAGACTGATTTAAGATTAAACCTTTTTTAATTTGAGGTAACATTGGTTATTAACATTTTATAAGTTTCAGGTATACATTATATAATTCGGTATCTGTACGCACTATAGCATGCCCACCACCAAACGTGTCTAGTTTCCATCTTGTCTCTAAATATATGACTCCTTTTACCTATTTCTCCCTCCCCAAGCCCCTCCCCCTCTACTAATTACCAGTATGTTGTCTGTATTTATGAGTTTGTTAATTGCAGAGGGTTTTTTTTGTATTTTTCTGAAGTTGGAAACGGGGAGGCAGTCAGACAGACTCCCACATGCGCCTGACCGGGATCCACCCGGCATGCCCACCAGGGGGGCTGCTCTGCCCATCTGGGGCATCGCTCTGTTGCAACCAGAGCCATTCTAGCACCTGAGGCAGAGGCCACAGAGCCATCCTCAGCGCCCAGGCCAACTTTGCTCCAATGGAGCCTTGGCTGCGGGAGGGGAAGAGAGAGACAGAGAGGAAGGAGAAGGGGAGGGGTGGAGAAGCAGATGGGCGCTTCTCCTGTGTGCCCTGGCCGGTAATCGAACCCGGTACTCCTGCACACCAGGCCAACGCTCTACCACTGAGCCAACTGGCCAGGGCCATAATTGCAGAGTTTTATGGGAATATTTTATATATTCATATATCATAAATTTATCTTTCTAAAGTGTTTTTTAAAATATATATTCACAGAGTTGTACAACCATCACGACCCCAAAAACGTATCCTTATACCCATTAGCAGTCATTCCCCACTCCCCTTCTCCCTGAGCATTTAGAAGCCATTCATCTACTTTCCATCTGTGAGGGCCCTGCTGTGAGCTAGCCCGTGGTGGTGGTGCTTGCGCAGTAGCTGTGCCAAAGGACATGACCTGGAAGTGAGAGTGCTTGCCCTGTGGCTCTCACAGTTATATTACCTGCTGCCTTAGCTATAGTTTACTTCAGCAGGAAGAGGCGGTGCATCCGCGAATTCTTCTGCACTGTATAAAACTGGCCTTAGAAAATAAAGGACGCAACGGCTTCTGTAACGTTTTTTCCCCCATGTGGGCTCCACATACATCCTTACCCTCGTCACCCACCCCTCCCAAGGGGCCCCTGGACCACGACACCATCTTTATGGATTTGCCTGTTCTGGTCATTATATATAAATTAATTCAAATAATATGTGCCTTTGTGTCTGACTTCTGTCACTTAGCACAATGGTTTTAGGTTTTTTCTGTGTTCAAGTATGTATCAGTATTTCATTTTTAAATAGTCAAATGATATTCCATTGTGTATATATACCACATTTTGTTTATCCATTCATCAGTTGATAGACATTTGGGTTGTGTTTCCACATTTTGGCTGTTATGAGTAATGTAACTATGAATATTCATATACAAGTTTTTATATGAATATATGTTTTAACTTCTCTTGAGGATATATCTAGAAGTAGAATTGCTAGGTCATATATGCATTTTATGTCACTCTCCAGTCACATTTAAATTAGAAACCTTTGAACTCTCATACCAATTGATTAAAGAGAAACAATGTGATAAAATAGGGAATAACAGGTTTACAGTTAAAAAGTAAAGAGTCAGAAGTGTGAAAGGGTCAGCATGTATGGAGAGACAGACTCTGCTAGGTGTTCCCAACCTCAGTCACTTTCTTTCTTGTTTAATTTCTTGGCCTCATCGTTACCAGTAGTTACTGCCTCTTCATAAGCTCAGTTCCAAACATCCGCCTGTCCACTGCCTTTCTCTTTCCAGTCCACTCTCTCTAACATGCCAACAAATCTTTGATTTCACGAGGACCTTCAATTCCTTTATCTGAAGACCTTTTCAGTGTCCCCTTTCCACTTCATGTCCTCTCTTTCTTTCTAACCTAGATTATAATGTGTCAGTCAGTGTCCCGTTATCATAATCACTGTATCCATTGGTGGCTCCTTTGCCTCTTTTTTTTTACATAGCAAAGCAGCATTCTGGCTCATCCAACACTCTGACTTCCCCAGCACCTGTACCTTTAAATCTGAATATGGCTAGAAATAAAAACACTTAGACCTTAAATTGAAATCATTAAGAGGGCCTTTAATGGTGTGAGATGATTTACCTCCAGCTTTGTCTCCATTCTCATTCTCATTTGATGACTTTACTCCAATGTCACTTGAAAATGGAAGCCATTAGAAGAAAATACCACAGGGATCCGCTACCGTCCTTCCTGTATATGAGCTTATATAATCGACCTCTCTCCTGTGGCCTGAGCTGCCAGTGTCCCTCCATACGTGTTCCCCAGAGTGCGCCTCAGACCCCAGTCCCTCTCACTCCCTGAGGATGGCTGCAGCGCCCTCTCTTCCCCTGCGTCACCAGTCCTCTTTCTCCATTGGGTTCTTGTCGTCAGCCTACTACCATGCTACTGTTTCTCTCACATTAAGAAAGTGAACAAAAACCCTTTCCTGGCCTCACTTCTTCCTTGTTCCACTTCCCCCATTTCTCTCCTTCCCTTTAGAGTAAAACTTCTAGAGTGTTTTCTGTCCTGGTTCTCTCCAATTTCTCTCCTTAAATTCAATCTTGAACTCACTCCAGTCAGATTTTTACCTTCACAGCTCCGCCAAAATTGTTGTTACTGTGGCTACAAGAAACTTCCACATGGCTCAGTCCAGTGGTTAGTGCTTAGGCCTCATTAAACCTATCCATTACAGCTGACTGAGTGGAAATTCTTTCCTTCTTGAAACGTTTTCACTTGGCTTCTAAGAAATCACCTCACTGGTCTTCTCGCCTTTGTTCCTTTCCAGTCTCTTTCGCTGGCTTTCTCACCTCCCTGACCAGTTAATATCAGAGTGCTTTCTTAGTGTCAGGGTTATCATCTGTAAAATGGGACAGTTTCTACTTCATGGAAATTCATGGGGATCAAATACGGTCATGAGTGTGAAAGTTTTAGTAACTTTAAAATTCTGTGACATATTCATATCAGACTGTATTTTATAAAATGGCAGAGGGTCTCATACAGCATCATTTTCACTAATAATGGCTTTTTTATTTCTCACTAATTGATCATTTTGTTATAAACAGTTAAATGTAATTCCATAATATCTTCACTGGTGGTATATAAACTATCTTGAATTTCATGACTGTCAAGTTAAAGACAGTTTCTCTAATACTTTATAAATTACTAACAAGTTGGTGTTTTAAGAGTTGGAGATATCATCTGATATGCTAAAGGAGGTTTTCTTTTCAGTAAATTTGCTTAAATCAGAATTTTGGCTCTTTATCATTGAAGGAGTAGAGTAGGAAACATAAGTTCTGAGATCTCATCCAAGCCCTTCTATGTAAATGTAGCTTTCTAAGCTGCTGCTTTTATTGTTTTCTAAATGTAGTGAGTCACCTGTTCTGTTTTTCATAGCAATAAATATTAGAAACACCGATATAAGGATTTCTAAATTAAGATTTTAAAATATCTTTCCAGTAATTCATTGTTATTTATAAATATTTATACTATACTCTGAAATGGCTACTTCTGCATACATCATTGTAAGTATTTTTACTCAGTGTGTATGTATGTGTATGCCAATATATATACACTTTATTATAGTTAAATAATCACAGAACCACAGACTCAAATAGATGTGCATGTGTGTGTACATATTTATATACACTAATAGACACACACACACACACATACAAGTTTCAAACTGCATTGCCTGTGGAAGTCGGGGAGATAACACAAAAAAGATGGGACTGTGGCAGACAGGAAATTATGTCCCCATTTAAATAGACAGTCATCAGTCAACTCCAGCCAGTTGTTGTAAAGATATGTGGGCCAGTGTTCCAGGACCTACCAATATCAGGGTTAGGGATTTTTATGCATCTTCTCCCAAAAGTTAAATATTGGCAACAGATTCAGAATTTCTACAGGCATTGTCCAGGCCAAACAAAAATGCATGGGCTGTAGGCTGTTTACAGCCTGTGAGCCAGCAGTTCACAACTTCTGATAGATAAATACACAAACATAGCAGAAATGTACTCTTATATGTGTAATGCGATAGGTTCTGCTCAAGACATACTGAAGTTCCTTTTTAAGTTTGGACGTCTCCATCCAAGAACAAAGTAGTCAGTTGGCAGAGTAATAGTATAAAAGCTTACTTTTAAAAGTATGTGTATGTGCATGGTCTATTGATGTGAGTTGATAAATGTCATTTATTAAAGAAATACATAGAGACTTCATTGTTTTTTAAAACATAAAAAAAAATAAAAAAAATCTTTTGATTCTGCAGTTTAAATTTCATGTTTTCTTACTGTGAGTATTAATTTCTTAGAACATGCTCCTAAGTAATATTTTAGTTCAAACAGGAACTAGAAATTTTGGCCTATAATTCATGAAATTTTGTTGTTTTTAAGTAACACAATTATTCAATCTAACTTGATTTAATCTTCATTAAATGGACTTTTCTCATTACATTAAGCCTTCTCTTTTTTATGATTACAGAGTGCTAAAAGCCCAGTGTTATATGAAAACTCAAAATAATCAGATCATAGTGAATAGAAATTAATAAGCAAATTGAAGAAAAGACAGTAGGCTCCGGCCAGTTGGCTCAGTGGGCCTGCGGGGTGGATCCTGGTGGGGACACATGCAGGAGTCTGTCTGCCTCCCCTCCTCTCACTAAAATTCAAAAAAAAAGAAAAGACTTAGTAAAACATTTTAATTATTTCAATTAGTGACAAAGGGTAGTGACTTTTTGATATGGTATCAGAAAGGTGTTAGATTTGTGGTTTGCCTTATTATTTTAATCAATTTAAATATTTCAGTTAAGGTCCTGGCCGGTTGGCTCAGTGGTAGAGTGTTGACCTGGTGTGCAGAAGTCCCGGGTTCGATTCCCAGCCAGGGCACACAGGAGAAGCGCCCATCTGCTTCTCCACCCCTCCCCCTCTCCTTCCTCTCTGTCTCTCTCTTCCCCTCCCGCAGCGAGGCTCCATTGGAGCAAAGATGGCCCGGACGCTGGGGTTGGCTCCTTGGCCTCTGCCCCAGGCGCTGGAGTGGTTTTGGTCGCAACAGAGCGACGCCCCGGAGGGGCAGAGTGTCGCCCCCTGGTGGGTGTGCCGGGTGGATCCCCGGTTGGGCGCATGCGGGAGTCTATCTGACTGTCTCTCCCTGTTTCCAGCTTCAGAAAAATACAAAAAAAAAATTTTTTTTAATAAAATTGTTGGAATGGAAAGGTAAAAAAAAAAAAAAAATGTGTGTGTGTGTATATATATATATATATATATTTCAGTTATACTTTTAGCCTGCCCATGGAGGACCAAATATATACTTTTTAATTACAATTTGCATTCAACACTATTTTGTATTAGTTTCAGGTGTACGGCACAGCAGTTAGACAATTACATACTTTACAGAGAGTTCCCTAGAACCAAATATATATTTTTTTCTTCTTTTCCAAGTGCTAGCAGGGGAGATAAACAGAATCCTGCATGTTCCCTAACCAGGATCCAACCAGCAACTGCTTGTCTGAGGCCAATCCTCTGCGCATCTTGGGCAATGCTTTCAACTGAGCTATTTTTAGCACCTGAGGCAAAGCCTCCACGAATTCATCCTCAGTGCCCAGGCCAATGCACTCAAACCAATAGAGCATGGCTGCAAGAGGGGAAGAGAGAGAGAGAAAGAAGGGGGAGGCTGAGAGGTGTAGAAGCAGATGGTTGCTCCTCCTTTGTACCCTAACCAGGAATCAAACCTGGGACATCCACATGCCTGGCCAATGCTCTACCACTGAGCCGAACAGCCATGGCCTTGGAACCAATATTTTTAATTGCTTGATTAAGACAATTAAAAATTTTTTGCTAGACGAGATCATGAAATCTTCAAAGAAATTGATGTGAAATACTCTAAAGAAATGTTTCTGGCCAGATATATTTCAAGAATACACCAATTTTAGTCTGACCAGGCAGTAGTGCAGTGGATAGAGTGTCAGCCTGGGACTCTGATGACCCAGGCTCAACAGCCTGAGGATGCCGGCTTGAACGCAGGTTCGTCTGGCTTAAGCGTAGGTTCACCAGCTTGAGCATGGTGTTGCTGGCTTGAGCCCAAGGTCGCTGGCTTGAACAAGGGATCACTGGCTCAACTGAAGCTCCCCAGTGAAGGCATGTATGAAAAAAGCAATCAATGAACAACTAAAGTGCCACAACAAGTTGATATTTCTCATCTCTCTCCGTTCCTGTCTGTCCATCTTTGCCTGTCACTCTGTCTCTCCTCTCTCTCTCCAAAGAAAGAATACACCAACTTTAAATTATAACTAGATTAAATATTGACTCTGTAGTCTAAGATTTCTTAATAAATGTGGGTAAGAGAGGAAATAATGTTTAAAAAGGGGGTAAACAGTTTCTGGGAAATCAAAACAAAACCCATACATTACCAGTGACTTTGCATATCACTTTTTTCAGATTTGTTATGTTTATTATAATATTCAACTCAAAATTCAGTTTTATTTCTGTTTCTAAATTTAGGTGGGAGTTCACTGGTTGCGTCAGTGTGCTGCCATGTTGTGGTTAGATTGCATAAAGCCACATTGAGATTTTTTTTTTCCGTGTAATTTGAGAGCTTAAATGACCTTACCAATTGTGTTGCTTATCTTCTTTTACAAATGAGAAAAACAGGGCCTCAAACATTTTTGTAGGAAGTTTCATAGCTAGTTACTAACAGAGTCGTAGCTGGAATTTACATGCCTCAATTCCTAATATGATTTCTTTCATGCTATTTCTTTATTGTTTTCCTTTAAACAGACTTCCTTTTTTCTTCCTCGGCCTTCACCACTTCTTTGTTTAACTGTGGAACCCACAAGTTTGTGGAATTCTCTTATAACAAATGTGTTTATTTTTTCTCTAGAGAAAGACCAGTTCCCAGTAGACTTGAGCTTACAAGGGACTTTTTCTCTATTTGGCAGTTTGTGAACTATTTTTGATGTGTTGGCCTAGCTTTTTAATTCCCTCTTTAACTTTCTTATTAACAAGTTCTATGTTTTTATTTCTATTCATCTTTGTTCTCAATTGTACTGTCCTCTAAAAGATAGTCTGTTTGTATCTTTATACTCATTCAATCAGTGAGCTATACTAAAGGAATACTGCTGATAAATTCTGTATAAAGATAGATTACCATGAGATCAGTATCTTCAAGTTTTAGATTTTTTCATGCTTTATTAGGTTTTAGCTTTGTATTATGAGAACAAATTCATAGATCTCTTTTGAAAATAATAAAATTACTAACTTTATACATCTTTTTATTATACCTAATTTACTTTTTTTTAAATTAAAGGCAAGTGGTCAAACTCTAAAATTTAAAAAACTTCAAGTCAAAGGAAAAAAGACTAATGATTCAAAGAAAGGAAAGAAAGGAACTTTAACAGGAGATACTGAAGATGAAGACTCTGCATCTACCAGTAGTTCACTAAAAAGAGGAAACAAAGACCTAAAAAAGAGAAAAATGGAGGAAAATATTTCCATTAACGTGTCCAAACAAGAAAGTTTTGCTTCTGTCAAGAAACCTAAAAGAGATGACTCCAAGGACCTCGCTCTTTGCAGGTATTATTTCAGTCTTTATGTACAATATATAGTCATGATGTCCCATTTTATTTGTTTAGAAGCCTTCTACCATATTAAAAGTGTCTTTTTTGACAAGTTTTGCAAACAGGAAAATGTAAAGTCTATAGTATAAGTAAATCTTCTTTTGCCTTTTAATAAATAAATAAATTTGCATTGTTTATCCTGAAAGATTATGAAAGCTAAATTTTTAATAAACATAGATAATTCAAAAGCAGAGATATTGATTTCAAACATTATTTTCTTAAGTGTGATCCTTAATGAAATGGAAACTCATGAGGATGCATGGCCTTTTCTACTTCCTGTAAACTTGAAACTTGTTCCTGGTTATAAGAAAGTTATTAAGAAGCCTATGGATTTTTCCACAATCAGAGAGAAATTAAGTAGTGGACAGTAAGTAAATCATTTTAGTTCAATATTTATTGAATGCTTAATATGTGCTAGACAGAAGCCCTGACTTTGGAGAAGGGTCTGTGTAGGTGTATGCTAGTGTGTGTGTGTGTGTGTGTTTGCTTAGGGTGGTATGGTGTGGATATGAAGTCAATCAAAATTACTCAATTTAAAAGGAGGGTGATAAAGCTGCTTTTGGCATTGGAAGGGCACCAAACCCAGCCTGGGAGGTAAAGAAAAACCTATCGGGGAAACCTCCCAGAGTAAATCTGTAACGTGTACGCTTGCATTGTACATCAGTGGAGTATTGACATCACCTCATGTGGATTTAATAAAAATTGATTCTTTAATATTTTCAGGTTATTACAATATATAGATTATTAGAAATTTTAAATATGAAAAGCTTTATTATAAGTTGTTGGAGAATACTAAAAATGTATGTAGTAAATGTGGAAGAAAATTATTATTGCTTCACTCTACAATATTCTCTTTGTGATTACTGAAGAGTGAGTTCCTGGCCACAGATCATGATCTTTGTTAGACCACCTCAGACCCCTGCCAGAAAGTAGCAAATGTTAATGGAATTTAATTGGTTCTCGACACTGGCTCGTCTTGGAGCCACAAGAAAAGCCCACGTGAAGGCATCCCACACATGAATGGCCAGCAGCTGTGGAGCTGGATTTCTTCCCCCTTCTCCCTGCTCCCGTTATTCCTACACCCGGTTTAGATTAATGTAGCTCATGCCCATCGCTTCAGGCAAAGAAAGTCACAGAGAATATATAGAAAGAAGAAACTTTAAAAGAGTAACGACAAGATACAGTTTAATTTTATGAACATTGTTATTATTTTTCTCATTATTATGCAATATACTGTTTAGTTCGTCCTGAGCATTCTTTTGGTGAAAAGCACTGTGCTCCATAATTTACATTCAATTTAGAAGAGTTGAGTAGAATTTAACTCATAATGATGAGTGTCCTCATATCAAATGATCTACTAGATTGACCAAATGATGAATTTATTTCTGAAATGTTGGTCTTTTAAAGGATTATTTCTTTTTTTTTTTTAATTACAGAAAGGACGTGCCCAAACTCAGAAAACACTTACAATCATTAAAACTATAGGTTCTAATGTGAACCACACATCAAAAGCTGCTGTCTAGATGTGGACTAGTTCTTTTGCTTTTTTTGGTCTGTCCAAATAATTAGATGTTTAGAGGGGTTGCACAATGGATTTTATAATCAACGTTGCTAGGACAAGACTTACACAAGGAGACTTGACCATGTTTAAATTAGCTCATGACTTTAACGTCCATCATTCTTTTAATTTCTGGAGAGGACGAACCACAACCCCTAACTCCCCCAAAATAACAGGCTTACACATTAAGACAAAATTACCAGAAGAGCTACAAAATCGAAGTTCCCTTTTGAGACTGAATCCTGATGAATGGAGGCAGGCAGAGAGGAAACAGTTCCTTATTCTCGGCCTGAGATGCCCGCTGTGTGGGAGGCAAAATTTAGTGCATTCAGTTTCCTCTAACTTGAGTTGTTCAATTAAACCCAAACTAATGAGTTGGAACCAAAACCTCAAATTTTTAGAGTAGAAATTGATAGAACAGAGGTTTCAGGGACACATCTGCTTGAATGAATCTTTCTGGTTTTATCATCTGCCCACGCTCTAAAAGAATGGCTCGGACTGGGCATTGTCCTTCCTTCAACTAGAATCTCATCAAGAATGTTCTCCTGGATTCCAGTCCCTCTAGCATTAATCATTAACCTTTCCTTATAGTAAAGAACAGCCTAAACAGGTGAATATTTCTCAAAGTAACTTTATAAGTGTTTTATAAAAATTATTCTCACGTGTTATATGATTCCATTTATGTGAAATATCCAGAACAGATGGGTGCTGGCCATGGGGTGGGAATAAGGAGGAATAGAAAGTAACTGCTCAGTGAATAAAGGGTTTCCTTTGGGGGTAATGACAATGTTTTGGAACTATTTGTAGATAGACGTAGGGATAGGACAGTGTTGTTAATATACTATGTGCCACTTAATTGTCTACCTTAAAGAGGTTAACTTTGTGTTACATGAATATCACCTTAATAAAAATAATTTCCAGAAGAACAGGAAATGGATAACATTATATAAGGCCTGAATTAACCCTGTGAGCTCTTTACAGATAGAAAATTTTATTTCTTTCATTATTGCACATATTACTAAAAGAATGAGGGAGGGGAAACTGCACAAGGTGTTTCTTCAAAGAAATCATTCCACTTTTATCAGGTCTCAAAGCTAGTGTATGCTTCACAGACATTTCTATTTGGGAAAATTATCTCAGTATCCAGCTTATCAGAAGTTAGAATTAATGTATTGATTTGAATTGAATTGACTTGAAACAAACTGCTCCTTTCTTACTAATAAGTTTAGGCAAATTCATTCATTTTTATGTCCTTATCGAGCAGGAGAAGTGGGCTATCCCCCTAAAAAAGCGCTCCGGCCACAGTGCTTTGTACTGAAAGCCAGTTCCCCTTCATGTTATCTCAGTTAAAGAGGTAGCACATGCTCTTTTGCTTGTTTTGGATCATCAGATGTCAATGCTTGAGCAAAAGGGTATATTAGAAGAGTGATGGGGAGAAATGGGGAGTGGGGGAGATTTAACACAGAGCAGCATATGGTGGGATGTATGTGAAAGCCACAGGGCAAGTATAATGATTATAGTGCATAGGAGGCATTTATATGTTTTCTAGTGCAACTAAATATAATATATATATATTTATTTTTTTAATTGAGTGAGAGGAGGGGAGGCAAAGACAAATTCCCACATGCGCCCTGACCAGGATCCACCTAGAAAGCCCACTAGTGGGTGATGCTCTGCTCATCTGGGGCCCTTGCTCCATTGCAACCACAGCCGAGTTTTAGCGCCTGAGGCAGGGGCCATGGAGCCATCCTCAGCTCCTGGGGCTAGCTTACTCTAATTGAGGCATGGCTTCAGGAGGGGAAGAGAAGAGAGAGAAAGAGAGAGAGAGAGAGAGGAGCAAAAGGGGGCAGGGTGAAGAAGCAGATGGGCCCTTCTCCTGTGTGTCCTGATTGGGAATTGAACCCAGGCATCCACACGCTGGGCCAACACTCTACCACTGAGCTAACCCACCAGGTCCAACTTTTTTTTTTTACTTTTATTAATTTTTAGAGAGGGAAGAGAGTGAGAGAGAGAGAGAGAGAAGGGGGAGGGAGGAGCAGGAAGCATCAACTTCCAAATGTGCCTTGACCAGGCAAGCCCAGGGTTTTGAACCGGCAACGTCAGCATTCCAAGTCGACGCTTTATCTACTGCGCCACCACAGGTCAGGCATTTACTTCTTCTTTTTTTTTTTTTTTTTTTTTTTTTTTACTTTAAGAGCCAACTTTTTGAATGTGGATAATAGAGGTACTACAAGTGACACAGCTGGTCAGAGTAGTTAAACTAATCAAGTGTGGTGAGTCCTATAACAAAGAATTGTAATGCAGGTCAGACAGGAAATTGGATGTAAGGAAAATGCTAGTTAGTGCACATTTATCTTGATCTTCAGAGAAAGCAGTTTCTCTATTTCATGTGTCTTTAAATTCTATGTGGTTCAGACCCCATGCAATTATTTTAAATGTTCCATGTATGAAGGTATAATATGTTTTATATAATTTTAAATGCAGTTATTCTAGCCTGACCAGGCGTTGGTGCAGTGGATAGAGTGTCAGACTGGGATGCGGAGGACCCAGGTTCAAGACCCCGAGGTTGCCAGCTTGAGTGCGGGCTCATCTGGTTTGAGCAAAACTCACCAGCTTGGGCCCAAGGTCGCTGGCTCGAGCAAGGGGTTACTTGGTCTGCTGAAGGCCCACGGTTAAGGCACATATGAGAAAGCAATCAATGAACAACTAAGGTGTCACAACAAAAAACTGATGATTGATGCTTCTCATCTCTCTCTGTTCCTGTCTGTCTGTTCCTATCTATCCCTCTCTCTGACTCTATCTCTGTCTCTGTAAAAATAAATAAATAAATAATAAATAAATAAATAAATGCAGTTATTCTAATCTTTTTCTTTTTCCTTTCAGTCTTACTTTTTATTTTACATTTTATTACTTCATCATTTGATTACAAAGAAAAGCCACCCTACAAAAGCAACCTCTAATCATGTGTTTTATTTCAGGTATCCGAACCCTGAATCCTTTGCTCTAGATGTCAGGCTTGTTTTTGACAACTGTGAAACATTTAATGAAGATGATTCTGATATAGGCAGAGCTGGCCACAGTATGAGGAAGTATTTTGAAAAAAAGTGGACAGATACTTTCAAAGTGAGCTGAAGTTATAATATCTCTCTTTTTTTTTCCTTTTAAACAAGGACAAATGAGACCAGCAATGTGAACTGTATTACATAAATGTGCAAGGCACATACATGATGACTTTTTTTTCCTTAAAATAAGTATCATGGAAGAAAGTACCAGAAGAATGATACCGTTTTTAAAGGCTTCACTCCTACAACAACCAAGGCCCTTGGTTATTGGTTTGTGTGATTTATCAGCTAATTTAGGTAGAACAGGGAAGCACACCCAAAGAATTTTCAAAGGAAAGGGTGTTATAGTGCAATAGCAATGAAACTATATCAAATCGCACTGAATATTCAACACCAGAGCTCTAATGTGGGAAACGGTTTTCCTTTCCCTCTCAATAAATATCTATTTTTCATTTTTTTACTTTGTAGTTTATTTTTTAGTGAATGTATTTAATTTTATGAATTATTTATGATTAAACCACATCCAGAATCTTCGTTTTCTGTGAAAAGGAAGAACTAGAAAATTGCTTTAAATCTTGAAAATACAACAAGGAATGTTTTAAAATATAAAACAAAGCCAAGTTAAACTGTTTACACTGATGTGCTCTAAAAGCACCAAAAATAAACTTTACTGTAGAGTTACAAGTACATTTATATATATATATATATGTTGCTGCATCACTTGTGTAGTTAAATTGTATTTCCAGACAGTGAAGAAAAATTGACATGTATATACTGTTCATTATTGTTTATATTATGTCTTGCTTTAAATATGTATTATGTGTATATATTGTTTGCAGACATTATTGTTTATGCCTTAGAAGGACTGTAGCATTTTATTTTAGTCTGAAGGTAATTATAGCTATACAGCTTGTACAGTAATTATCCTCTACCAACACTGTGGCGTCTCCTTGATCTTGGTAGTGCCTGCCTTTGAAACAGGGTGTAGGGGATATTAGTTTTCCATTTTTCTATTTTGTTATATAATTTTAAGCCACCAGGGCCTAAATTAAAGTATGATCATTTGTATCCATGTGGAATAAAATTGTGACAATTTCCTAAACACACAGTATTTTTTCATAGAAACATTTCCCTCCCATTTGCCTTGCCTCAGAAATAAATTTAAAAGACATTTGTAACCACTGTGTTTTATCTACTGTGTGTTGTGGTGGCCTGTTGGAGGCAAATAGATGAGAATTTTTTTTGTACCTATGTAAGAGTACTTGAAGTTTTATTTAAAATAAAATGTTGTGGAAAAGGTAGCATTCTTTTTTTTAGGAGTGTTATTTTTCACTACTATGTGTGGCACGGATACAATAAAAGACTTTTACAAACTAGTTTTTAGTTTTTCTTAACCTGAAACCTGGAAATACAGGGTTTGCACAAAAACAATGAATTTAAATTTGATTTTTACAGAGTCATAAGGAAGGTGCAGCAGAGTGTGGTTCAAAGAACATTGAGCTGGGTAGAAGACGGGGCTTTAAGTCAAGTGATAGGATTTCAATTTTGAACCTCTCTGGACCACGTTTTTTTGTGGGTTGGTTTTTTGTTGTTGTTTGTTTGTTTGTTTTGTTTTTTACATTTTCAATATGAAAATGTTAAAATAAAATTTTAAGGTGTTTTGATAAGAGAAATGTCTCTACTGGTAGACATAGAACCCCATGGTCAATAAGAAATTTCGATCATATCAGTTAGTCTAGTAAGTCAGGAGATGCAAAGTGCAGCGTTCATGACGTGTGATGTGGTGCCTTGCTGGGCGCTGGGGAGTCAGTAGGAATGTGACAGGCTCAGGCTCTGCCTTCAGGCTTATTGCCTCGTATAGAAGTGGCCCTTAAGTAATGTTCTTAGAAAGTGGCTTTTAATGGTGAAGGAGGAATAAAAAATTTTTGAAGGAAATGTAAATGCTATGAAGCCGCAGAGCATTTTCCAAAATCCCTAGACTGTGAAGACTTACATGCAACTCAGCTGTTATTATGTAAATATGTCAGTTTCTGTAACCAAATATTGTGGTGATGCCTTAAAGGGCTGGTGCTTAATCAAAACTACCATGTGGAGCAGGGGATAAGGTGGTGGTATGAATAAAGTCTGTGTTTTGTGTTTATACAACTGCCAGGTGCTCCATGGGGAGTCTTCTTCATGGGTGATAAGTGGCTTATTTGATAATAACACTTGGTGTCTGAGGGGCTCATAATAAGAAATAAAATACTTAAACACACACAAAAGAACAATTTTTTTTTAATTTTTTTTATTTATTCATTTTAGAGAGGAGAGGGAGAGACAGAGAGAGAGAGAGAGAGAGAGAGAAGAGACAGAGAGAAGGGGGGAGGAGCTGGAAGCATCAACTCCCATATGTGCCTTGACCAGGCGAGCCCAGGGTTTCAAACTGGCGACCTCAGCATTTCCAGGTCGATGCTTTATCCACTGTGCCACCACAGGTCAGGCAAGAAGAACAATTTTTTTAAGAGTGATAATTTTCTTTTAAAAATAAGATATCCCAGGCTGACCAGTGGTGGCACAGTGGATAGAGCATTGACCTGGGGTTTTGCGGTTCAAGGTTCGAAACCTCAAGTTCACTGGCTTGAGTGTGGACTCATCAGACTTGAGCACTGGCTTGAGCCCAGAAGTCACTGGTTTGAAGCCCAAGGTTGCTGGCTAGAAGCCCAAGGTTGCTAGCTTGAAGCCCAAAGGTCACTGGCTTGAGCCCCCCAGTCATTGCATGTACGAAAAGCAATCAATAAACAACTAAAGTGACACAACTCATCTCTCTCCCTTCCTGTCTGTCTCTCTCTCTAAAAGAATAAATAAATAAAATATCCCTGGTTAAAGCCAACTACTGTATTGTGAGGACATTATAGCAGCCCTAAGGGACAGCTAATACCTAGCACCAACTCACAAGCAGTGTGACTGTTGCATCGTAGAAGTGGTTCCTTCAGCCCAAGTTAAACATTCAGATGACTGGAGCCCCTACCAACCTCTTGACTGCAACTTCACAAGAGACTCTAAACCAAAACTACCCAGCTAAGCCACTCTTGAGTTCTTGACCCACAGAAACTCTGAGATAGTAAGTGCTCATTAGTGGTTTAAGCCACTCAGTTTTGAGTAATTTGTTGCTGTGGTAAGAGTTTGTCTGGGATTCGTACCACTGGAGAACCTGCGCTTTCCAGGTGACACTTCACACTCCTGCCAGCAGTGGGGGGGCTCTTCTTCCCTCCCTCCCAACCGATGTTCAGTGTTTGTTTGCATCATTTTTCACTAATAATTTATTACAGACTGAATTTGAATACTGTGCTTTGAAAAATAACAAGCAGTTTCTCTAATCATATTAGCAGCTTCAACTTCGATTTGCCTTTCTTGTAGTTTTCGTTTTATGTAGCTATTGTATCTAAACCTATCTGCTCTCCAACAACTAAAGTTTCCAGTGTCATGATATCTGGGAAGAGATGGGATCACCTGAAAGATGTCAGCACAGTCAACACAGTGATAAAGATGTACTTAAGAGACTTTTATCCAGGTATTGGTGTGGACAGGGGAACCAGCCCTTCTCCTCAACACCACAAGCACAACGGAGTCTCTATACCTGACAACCTCTGGGGTGTCTCACCAGCTGGACAAGGCACATTCACAACACATTTACCCTCAGCCTCTACCTTTGCCCTGTTTCATGATGCCTATCTCCCATTTTTTGTTTCTGAGAATTTTAAATTTAAAAATGTGATATTTATTATCACATTTTCTAGTTCTGCCTATTTCAAGTTAAATCTAGCCATCTGATTGGAATTCTGGGTATTTTCAAAGTTCATCCTGAGTCATGTGTTTATCTGCATGCTCTTATTGTATGCATAGATTGTTGTCTTTAGGTATGGATGTAATTAGCTTTCTTCTCCTTTCAAGATTTCTATGAGCGGCTAGAGTTCATATTCCTCCATAAATAAGGGTATTGCTATTATGGCTGTGTAGTTCCCGTTCTCATCTGATACAGTTCCTTGACAGATTGTGTCTTAACACATTTATAACACCCAGCATCTAGTATAATGTCTGACATATTAAAGGTACCCAGTAAAACTTTGCCAATAAAGCCTTCCAATCAAGGAGGATATTCAAAAAGATGAGTCTCACTCTGAAAGCAGTGCTAAAATTGGGATTCTAAATATATTTTAGGTAACAGCTATGCTGGAATAAATGTGTGATTGTCCAAAATGATTGCTTTAAAAGGGATAGTTCTTATTGCATGTATATTTGAAGTTTATAATAATATCTTCAAGCTTAGTAATGTTCTGATAGACAATACAGCTCTTTTCTGGGACATGTTGAAGAGGCTCATGTTGATAATAAAGGGCCTAAGGGGTCCCAGGTTTTGATAGGTGAGAAAGAATAGGTCACCTAATACAAACCAATTTTTTTGTAACTCTACAGATTGCTTCCCTCTGGTCTCTAACTTTGACCTCATTTCAATAGGGACTCTAACTTTGATCTCATTTTCTTTTAAAGGGGACAACACCTACCATCTGGTAAAGTCATTGATGCCATAGTGTCAGAGATTTCTAGCTTTCCATCTTCCTGGGCATATGGTGAAGTGTATTTCCTATGCCCTGTGGTTGTGTATGATCATTTGACATCTAGTTCTGGCCAAAGAGATCTGAATGCAAGATTCTGTCTCTTACTGGCCAAGCATTTAATTTCTCTTTTCCCTCTGGCACAGCAACTGTAATGTTTAAAACAACTCATACTCTGTTAGCCTATTTCCCGATTAACTAAGATGAACAGAATTCCCTACCAACTCACAATAGACATAGCATAAGCAAGAAATAACCCTTTCTTGCTTTAAGTCACTGAGATACTGGGCTTTGTTGTAACTGCACCGTATCCTGGCCTATTCTGATGCTCACAGACTGGCTATCAAACCATTGAATTAGAACGGGGAAAGAAGTAAGCCCAGTACGACTTAATATCCCACTTCTATATCCCGTCACTTAAGAACAGGTCCTAGAAAAGAACTAGAATGCACCAAAGAGGAAAGTATGATAAAAGATTAAGAAAATTTGGGGACAGCTAGTAGATTGAACTGGAGTTATCTGTCCTGGTCAGAAAAGACTGCTAATATATATCACCTAGGTTCAAAGGGAAAATGTTTCTGAGAAATGTAATGATGAAAAACACAGAGACACCAAGAAAAATGGAGGAGCTCAGGGCCGTTTGACGCTGTGAAACATTGGGGTGCTGTGAATTTGTGTGGATGATGCCTTATGCCATTTGGAGACTCAAATTTTAACCCACCTAAAGAAGCATGCATGATAGGAGTGGTAGGTTTTATTGATGTAGACAATTACTAGGCTTCAGTCAAAGCAGTGCTTACAAGGATACTTATTGTTAGAAATACCTATGTGGAAAAAAGTATATTGCAAATCGATAACCTATACTTCCAGTAGGAAAAGAAGAGCAAACTAAACCCAAAGCAAGCAGAAGGAAAGAAATAATAATTAGAGCAGAAACCAATGGAATACAAAAACAATGGAGAAAATCAAACTAAAAATTGCTTTTTTTTAAATAAAGATCAACAAAATTAACAAAGTTTTCCCTAAACTGGATGAGATAAAGAACACTCAAATTATTTAAGTCAGGAATGTAGGGACATCACTACTGACCTTACAGAAATAAAAGGGTTATAAGTGAATACTATGAACAAGTGAATGTCAACAAGTTAGATAACTTGGATGAAATGGACAAGTTCCTAGAGAACACAAACTAGAACACAACCTACCGCAACTGACTTGAGAAAAAAAAGTAAATAGACCTATAATAAGCAGAGATTGAATTAATTTTAAATTCCCACAAATATAAGCCAGCCCCAATGGCTTCACCACTTAATTCTACCGAACATTTAAAGAAAAACAAATACCAATTATTCACAAACAATTCCTAAGTCATTTGGCCAGTATTACCCTAGTAACTAAATCAAGTATATCACAAGAAAAGGAAACTAGATACTAATATCTTAAGAATATAGATGCACCATCCAGTGAGCCAGTAGCCAGGCTGACAATGATTTTTAAAGATCACTTTCTTTCACCTGACCTGTGGTGATTCAGTGGATAAAGTGTCATTGTGGAGTGCTGAGTTTGCTGATTCAAAACTCTGGGCTTGCCCAGTCAAGGCACATATGAGAAGCAACTACTAGAGCTGATGCTTCCTACTTTTTCCTTACCTTCTCTCTCCTCTCTTTAAAAAAATCAATAAATAAAAAAATTAAAAAAAAAGAATATAGATACATAAATCCTCAACAAGATACTAGCAAACTGAATCCAGCAATATACAGTGTGTCCGTAAAGTCATGGTGCACTTTTGACCTGTCACAGGAAAGCATCAAAAGACGATAGAAATGTGAAATCTGCACCAAATAAAAGGAAAACACTCCCAGTTTCACATCTATTCAGTGCAGTTCGATATGGGCTCATGCACAGATTTTTTAGGGCTCCTTAGGTAGCTATCCCGTAGAGCCTCTACAGACTCGTCACTGACTGATGGCCTACCAGAACGGAGTTTCTCCACGAAACTGCTGGTTTCCTTCAACTGCTTATCCCACCGAGTAATATCATTCCTATGTGGTGGCGCTTCGTTATAAACGCGCCGATATTCACGTTGCACTTTGGTCACGGATTCGAATTTAGCGAGCCACAGAACACACTGAACTTTCCTCTGTACCGTCCACATCTCAACTGGCATGGCCGTGGGCTGCTCCGCTGTATACATGGTGTTACATCATCATCTGCGCATGCGCACATGCTGCCACATCATCCTCCAGAAACTGGGAGGGTTTTCCTTTTATTTGGTGCAGATTTCACATTTTTATCGTCTTTTGTTGCTTTCCTGTGACCGGTCAAAAGTGCACCATGACTTTACAGACACACTGTAGAATAAGAATTATACATTATGACCAAGTGGGATTTATCTCAAGAATGCAAGCTTGGTTTAAACACTCAAAAATCAATTAATATAATATGCTGTATCAATAGAATAACAAGTACAACATGATCATCTAAATAGACACAGGAAAATCATTTGACAAAACCAAATCCAACAACTTTTAATGATAAAACACTCAAGTCAGAAAGAATTTCAACCAGAAAAAGAACATTGGAAAAATACAGCTCACATCAAATTTTATGGTGAAGAATTCAATGCTTCTGTCTCCCCTCATATTATGAATAAACAGGATGTCCACTATCACACGTCTAGTCAGCATGGTACTGGACAGTCTATCCAGGGCAATAACGCAAAGAAAGGGCATCCAGATTGGAAAGAAAGATGTAAAACTATTCCCATTCACAGATGACATGATCTTCTATATAGAAAATCCTAAGGAATCCATAAAAAAAAAAAAAACAAGTTAAGCAAGGTTGCATGATAGAAAATCAATATACAAAAATCAATTGTTTTCCAGTATGCTAGCAATGAAAAAATTAAGAAAATTCCGTTTATAATAGCATCAAAACAATAAAATACTTGGAAATATAAATAAATTTAACAAAAGTACAAATATGTGCCCTATAGACTAAAACAACGTGGAAATCAAAACTTAAATGGAAAGACATACCATGTTTATGAATTGGAAGACTGAATATTGTTAAGACGACAATAATCCTCAGATTGATCTACATATTCAACACAATGCCGTTCAAAATCCCAGATGATTTTTTGGCAGAAGTTGACAAGCTGTTCTTTTTTTAATGTTTACTTTATTGATTTTAGAGAGAGGAAAGAGAGAGTAAGAGAGAGACAGGAACATCTGTTCCTGTAGGTGCCCAGACTGGGGATCAAACTGGCAACCTCTGTGCTTCGAGATGATGCCCTAACCAGCTGAGCTATCTGCCAGGGTGACAAGCTATTCTTAAAATTTATATAGACATCCAAGAAACCAAAAATAGACAAAACAATCTTGGAAAAGAACAAAATCAGAGGAGGTACACTTGCCGATTTCAAATTGCACTGAAAGTAGACTTCAGACTGTGTGGTGTTGCTATGGGAAGAGTCCTATACTCAGTGAAACAATACTGAGGTTCCAGAAATAATCCTTTATTTTTTTGCCTAATTGATTTTTACAAGACAATTCAAAGAGGGAAACATTTTTTTCAACAAATAGTGATGGAATAACTGGATACATAAAAAAAAGTAAAGTCGGACTTTTCCTTTGCATCACTTTCAAAAATTAACTCAATGGATCACAGACCTAAATGTAAAAGCAAAAATTTTAAGATGCTTAGAAGAATGCATAGGGATGCTTTGTAAAGTAAATAATTGTCTAACCACTACACTGTACACCTGAAACCAATAAAAAATAATATTGAATATAAACTGTAAATGAAAAACAGTTTTAAAGTCAAAATAAAAAAAAGAATGTACTTGCAAGAAAAAAATGCATAGGAGTAAATCTTTGTGACCTTTAGTTAGGCAAAGCCTTCTCATATACTATACAAAAGCACAAGTGACAAAAGAACAAAATAGATAAATTGAAATTCAGCTAGATTAAAAGTTTTTGCTGCAAATGATAACCTTCAGGAAAGTGTAAAGACAACAAAAATATTCTATTATATTGTGGTGATAATTGCACAACTTTGTAAATATACTGAAAGCCATTGAATTATATACTTTACATGAGTGAATTGTATGGCATATAAATTATACATCAGTTAAGCTGTTTAAAAGCAAAAGACTCATTGCTCAGTTTTAAGGTGATACCATTGTTGTGGTTATGGACACAGATGTGTTGCCTTTTTCCTAAGGGAATGAGCGTGAGAAATGAGGAAGTCATAGGAACGATGAGGTATATTAAAGATGTTCCAGGCAGAACAAAAAGATTTCAGGCTTGCCTGGCACATATTGATCTGATAGAAAACTATCTCACGTATAACTATTTGAAATAAAGATAAACAAGATTGTTTAAACAGTGAATGCTTTTGTCCATCCTAGAAAAATTGAGTTTGTAATTGGCACCGTGGAAAACTACATGAGACAAGTAGGGGAAAAATGTCTGGGTAGTTTTCTTTGGACAAGAGAGTTTGATGTAACTTAACTACTTTTTAATTTTTATAACGTTGGATTTTAATTTTCAAGGAAATTTAAACTTTGGTCTTTAATTTCACCCTGCAAATTTCATAAAAAGAAGTAGTTTATGTTCATTGCCTTTTGGTCATTTTGTTGTTGTGGCATCTTAATTGAGTAATCTTGTTTGCAGAACCCCTCATAAGCAAATTTGGACAATATAGCTGCACATAATTTAGAATTAGAATGAGATTAGGGAATAAATGTTAAGGTTTGAGTATAATGGCCTTAGAATTTATTTAATATGTATATTGTTCTGGTTTCAGAGCTTTCTGAAGCAAAATCAACACTGACCTCTATTGATTAAAAAATGGCACAATATTTGGTATTAGGGAGGTGACTTTATTAAGGTTGGAGGAAAGACAGTCCAGAAACTTTGGACTTCCCCCCATACATTCAGGGAATGGCCACACGCCTGGCTGGCCTTGCTCAATAGGTTAAGTAAAGAGAAGGAAAAGCTGTTGAACGTTTGAGGTTCCTGTTTCTATGCTAAAGGTATTAGTCCACTCTGTTGATACAGATTGGGCCTCTATAGCGTAGTGCCTGCCCCCTTCACTCCCTCTGTGTCAGCTACAAGAACATGCACTCTGGTCAGCTTGGGCTCAGCAGTAAACCTAGCAGTATAACCTCTGCCCTATCTGTGGTTTTCCTGCACTTCCTGTGACTAAGTATGCAAATCTACCTACTTCTGGGATTCAGAATTAGGAAACCCATTGTTCTGAATCTCTCACACCCACATCTCCAGCCTAGACATTTTCAATATTAAGGGGAATGCTTTGATGTCATCTCTCTTCTCCTTTGCCTCTCTATATAGGCATGGAAGTCAGGTGGGAAAAACAGCGGCTATTGATTAGCTTCCTCAAACTATAAGCTATGTAGCTGAAGCAAATCAATTGATAATATCCCCACTATCAGACAATTTGATAAGGGATTCTGTATAGTTGCAGGCATTTATCATATCAACTTTTAAATTTGAGCAGTATCAAGACTATTATTGTAAAACTGACCTCCTCCTATTTGTGTTCTTGGTACAAATTGCTATTAATATTTCCTAAAAAATCTCTTTTGTATATAAAAATGTGGGTATTCTAAAATCATTTACATAAATTTATTAATTAGATATTAAATATGTTAAATATTTACTATTAGGCTTTTAAAATATTTTATGTCTAAGGATACTAGTTGCTCAACTGATTAAATTAAATTATCTTCTAATTGATCAGAATTTTCTGTGACATCATGACATCTGTTTCATCCTGTAAATCTTCCATAGTATCATTTCAAATACCGTGCCTTAAAATAATAAAAATGGTTTCATTTGGATTACACTTCTTAGTAACAGAGCTTCAATTTTTCAGTGTGGTCTAAACATTTAAACTACTTCGGAAAAAAGTATTAGGGAAAACCCATGGTGCATTATGGAAGCAATGTGAACTTCGATGCTCCCTCTCAGCATGGTGGCTGGATGCATTGGGAGAGTGAACCAAGAGCTGTATTACCTTTGTGACCTTGTCTTGAAAAGTATATAGTGTACTCTATTATAGTTGACGCAGTCATAATGGCCCACACAAATCAAGGGGAAGGGATATAACCTCACTTCTTGATGAGTGACAAAGCTCTGGAAGAGCATAAGGGATGGTAAATATTGTTGTTGTCATTTTTGAAGAATATAATTTGCCACATTAGGCATAACATTTTATTATATTATTTTAAATATAAGTGCCCTTTCCTTTTTGAGTTACAAAAAGTAGAATTAAAGGAATGTTTTGACTTTCTTTAGGGAAAATTCAGTTAACTAGTCTGGAAGTCATTAGTGAAAAGCTGGATAAATATTAGTACCAAACACTGAGGTTAAAATAGAGTCCTAACACTATTTGGTTAGTAACTGACAGGACGTTATGGTATTTTCTAGACTGGTATAATCAAAATACGGTATTCCAGACTATAAGGAAGCAAAAAACAGGATTTGCTAATTCTGTAAGTTGGATTATTGTTAAGTGAATTTGATTCAACAATGTCATATTTTCTTCTTATGTAATCAAAAATCATGAATCTGAAACTGAAAATATGGGGTTTGTTTTCAAAATGCATTATTAACATTTTGCATTCTCTAAAAGAACATTAGTAAGATATTAGAAAATAAAGAATTTGAGATGGCAAAAATAAGAAAAAATTTAAATTATAAGAAGTTGGAATTTAAAAAATCTATAAACAAGTAAAATCCATCTTGTATCAAAGAGGAAGGAAAGGCATTATTGGAATTTACCAAGAAATACCAAGTGTAGCCATGGCAGCATCACCTTTCTTTTTAGTATCATTATTTCCAGTCACACGTGCATTTTCTCCCATCAGGCAGTTCTCATTGTGCCTGGCATGCCCCTTCCTCATTCTCTGGCTGCCATCCTCTAGGTCTTTCTTTTAAATACAGGATGGGGCAAAAGGATGTTTACAACTGTCCATATGGAAAATAATACAAAAATTAATAAATAACAATATAGGAATAAATTCTGTTTCGCCTGCTCACAACTGTAGACCTACTTTTGCCTCACCCTATCTGGAACACCAACTAAAAGAACTCTGCTCAACTCTCATTACTCGGTAATAGAGAGATGGCCAGTTAGAGGATGTCAAGTTTATTTAATGACAAAGGATAAGGGAAATTTAGAGAGTGTTCTATAATATAATGCAGAAGATAACACAGCATGCTCCCAGGATTACGTGTCTCAGAGCCTGAGTTCTCTACAGGGGCGCTGAGGATGATATCGGGTGTGGAGAGGGAGTGATTGCATCAGCCTGAGGGAACCCCTGCACCATTCTCATGGATGATTTTTCCCTGTTTTTTTTTCTTTTAAATATTTTATTTATTGATTTTTAGAGAGGAGTGTGTGTGTGTGTGTGTGTGTGTGTGTGTGTGTGTGAGAGAGAGAGAGAGAGAGAGAGAGAGAGAGAGAGAGAAGGGGGAGGAGCAGGAAGCATCAACTCCCATATGTGCCTTGACCAGGCAAGCCCAAGGTTTTGAACTGGCGACCTCAGTGTTCCAGGTCGATGCCTTATCCCACTGCGCCACCACAGGTCAGGCTCATGAATGATTTTTAGAAACTGTCTTTGAAGTATAATACACAAACACACACACACACAAACACACACACACACACAGGCTCATATCATATGTGTTGAGCTTGATACATTTTTGGAAACTGAACACGCAAGGGAGTTATTACATCTTGATTTCTATCCTGCCAACTGTTCTGGGAACTCTGGCCTTGGGTTTGCCTTCAAAGCAAAACAACCCAAGCACATCCCTGAGTACTGTGAGAACTGGGTATTTCCCAGGCTCATCATCCCTCAGCTGGCCCATTCTTCAGGACTATTTAAAACCCGTTATTACACCCACCTTTTCTAATGACTCCAGTCTCTCTCTTTCTCTCTCTCTCCTCTCTCCCCTTTGGGCTCTGGGTTACTCTGGACCATAGATTTTAGAAATAGATGACCACTAATTATTTCATGCCTATTCTGTTCCCATTGCGATTGTATTTCTAGAACATGAATTGCTTACTACTTAATTTAGCAAATTTTCTTTAAGTATATCATTTTAAATTGTTTTCTACATCCCTCAAGTAGCATTATTACAAGGAATGGAACCAGAAATTAATGATAAAATAGGATTAATTACTGACCACAGTTACATAATTAAAGAATGTATAAAATATTTAAATATTGAATATTCCAGTTCAAAGTTCCAAATACAGTATTTTGATACTTTGTCCTGTGAGATAAGAAAACCAGTTAACTCATGAGTTCAAAGATCTTTATAAATTCTTACAATGTTTCTCTAGTATATTGATAAGATATTTTAAATGAACATCTCCCGAACTGCAAACTCACAGACTAGAGAGCAGCTATAATCAGGCTTCCCTTTATGAAACTGCCCTTCCCTGAAGGACAGGCAGAGCTGACTGTATTGGCCTTGAGATCCATGCTAAACTCCTGGCAGGAAGGGGTTTCTGTGTAAGCAGAGGTTTCTTTAATATGTTTTACTTAAAGAACATTATAATCAATTTTACTCATCAAGTTAATGAAGATTAAAAATATTACTTAAGTCCATCAAGAATGTGGAGACAGGCACAAAACTATTACATGTTGCTGAGAGTGTAAACCAAATTCTCTGAAAAGCAATATGGTAATATTTATGAAGAATCTTTAAACCTTTATGTCCAGTAATTCCATTTCTATGTAACAGTTTTCTTAGTAAATGCTTGTGAGTGTGGACAAAGATTTAGCCACAAAGCTGTTTAGTCTGTTACCATTTATAATAAGCACAAATGTTGAAACAACCATTCAACAACAGTAAAAATGTTAAATTAATGGCATGATTCTGGAGGTGTGGGCAATTGGGCAGAAAAGAATAATGAAGAAAATTTAGATATGAAAAAGGTTTAGGATATAAGTTAAGTTTTAAAAGACAGTTTGTAAGAAAATGTTATTTGAGTGGTTTATCTTATTTAGTGCGGTTATTGGCCTATTTTTATGTTTTTAATATTTCATATAAAGCTCCATTATTTTTACAATCAAAATATTGTTTTTTACAAAAATACTGTTTGGGGATTACTTTGGTATGGAAGGATTACTTTGGTATGGATTAAGGTGTTCAAAGTCTCAATCGTGATGCACTCATTAATTTAAAAACCACAGGAGCATCTCAAAATCATAAACTTTGGTCTGTTTTTCTTTTGTTTTTTATTACAAGTCATTTCCAGCTATCTCAATTTTGTCTTTAAATTCATGCATTTTAGATTATTACTCTTTAAATATATAACTTTGTTTTCTTTAGGTTGATACGTAATTTTTTTACGTTTCCCATTAAAGAAACTTCTAAAGTTGCATGGATTAAAAATAAAAGCTATCTGTATCTTTGTTTTCATCTGGACATAGTCTCTTACTGCATCATGCACATAGTTAACAAGTGTTAGCATGCCTAGGAACTCTTTTCTGGACAATTTTTTAATCTCAAAAGGGATTGGCAAGGCCACTTTGTTTCAATTACACATGGAAACCAAGGTCCACCTGTGAGCCTAGGAGACAATCTGAAAGGCTAGAAGAAATGCACATCGGGTTCAGATGATGCCAGGATATCCACCCCGGCTTGTCCAGTGGACAGCGGGGTCTGCAGGGCTGGGGTCCAGGGAGAACAGGGATTTGGGCAACCTGAGCATAAGGTGACGGCAGAAGACACCCAGTCACGGATCGCGGAGGGCAGAGCCAGCCTGAACAGAAAAGACCAGTCAGGGAGGTGACTGAGAGAATAGACCCAGCAAGGTGGAGGACTACGGAGACAGGGAGATTCATAAACCTTGAGCTGGAAGAATCGGACATTTGATAGTGCTTCCTTTAAAACCACATTTCAGGCACTCGCTAGACCTTGAGACCTCAGCTTCCTCAACTGGGAAAGAAATTCTCCTAAAGGCTTTTGCCCACTCTGGACTCACGCTGTTCCTAGGGCCAGACTTTAGAGCCCGCCCTGCCGGAGAGCGGAAGAGCACGCATGCGCTGAGGTGCGGTAGAGCCCGGGCGCCAGAGCTGCTTCCTCTGCTTTAAGGTTCGCGCGGCCCCCGCCCGCCTCACCTGCGCTGCCCCGCCCCAGCCACCTGCGGGTACGTGGCCCGCGCCGCCAGCGGAGCCCCTGAGGGCGGACCCCTCGCGGCGTGGGCCTTCGTGGAGGAAGGAGCCGCGGCCGAGGGCCGGTCTAACGGCAGCCCGGGTAGCGGCGGGTGGGAGAGCGCGCCGCGGGTCCGCTGGCGGAGCCTCCACTCCCGGGGGTCTGAACTCTCTCTGGAGCTGGAGCCGGACGGCGGCGGGGCGGCGCCGACCGCTGTGGCGTAGAAGCCGCCGCGGCTCCCGCGAGCGCCGGTCCGCGCCCTGGAAGCGAGTGCCCGGCGCGGAGGCCGCCCTGCCGCGGGCGGCTCCCTGAGTTCGGAACCAGCTGGGTCCCTGCGTGCGCGCGGAGTACGGCGTAGGCTTTGCGGGGATTCAGGGCACTCTTCGCGTTTGCTGGATGAGATAGGGAAGCGTGTGGGACACGGCGAGTGGACTGTGCCCGGGGACTGAGCGTGGGGCGTGACAGCTGCGGCCTTCGCGCACGCGCACGCCCCGGAGGCTTGAACGCTTTTCAGAATAGATTCGTAGCCTGACCGGGTTTGTGCGTGGCGTGGGCTGACACAAGGGTGTGGAAGCCCAAGTTTGTTTGGAAAATTACCCAGAGCCGATTAAGGTCGATGGAGGCCCCTGGCGCATAAGAAAATATTGGGCCCCTTAAAAAAAAAGAGAGAAAATAAAAATACATGTTAACTATATTTTTAAGTAAATAAAATATATTATGTATTATTAATGTTAAAATTGCACATGTGAAACCAAACTTGGTGTCATTAGAAAAGGTGGGGTTTTGCGGGGCCCCTCAGGAGTCGGGCGGTGCACGTGGGAAAGCCCACCGTTTAGTTTGCCTCTGAATTACCTCTGTGCAGCCCGCAGTTAGGATTTGGGAGTTCTCCAGAAAGCCCCTGATCTTATTTGCAATATAAATACAGACGATGATCAAATCGGATTTTATGCATGTGTTTTTTTGTTTCTTTATGTCTTAGGCTTTATTGGACTTTCTGTTTTAAAAAAAGACGCTGAACTTTTGGGGTAAGATGAAAATAGGCATACTCCATCTTTTTGTAGAGATTTCTGCAAATCAGATTAGAACAAGAGATTATGAATTTTACAATCCAAGGTTATATAGCTATCTTTCCACAGCTGATTATTAATAACCTCATTCTACAGCATTTTTCCACTGTCAGATTTTTTTGTATCAGTTAAGTACCTTTTTAAAAAATTTTCTCATTTTGCATTATGTTCACATAATATTTAAATGCCTTAACCCTGTTGGATTTGGAAAAGAATAAATATTCAGGGAATATTTATTTAAGCACAGAAGGTGCCTGACTGGTTTACATGTTATAGATACAGAAATGGGCCAGATGGACAAGATCTCGACTCCTTCAGAGCTTTCAGTCTCATGGGGAGAGACAAGAAACAAGTACATCAGATGTTGGTAACTGCTACACTGAAGACTGTTGTGCTAGGCTGGACAGTGGCGGCTTTAGATTGGGAAACCCTCTTTGAAGGGGTGCACTGAAACTGAGATTTAAATGAGAAATAGGATTCCAGAAGACAAAGGAAGAGAATTTTAACATACAAAACTGCTTTATTAAGATCAAAGACCTGGAATCTGTTTGACTAGGGAGGCTGGAAAGAAGTGAGGGAGGGATAATGTGAGGGTTCATATAAGGTTTTGTAATTCCTGGTGAGGAGTTATTATTTTATTCTAAATTTGTCAGTTTCCTCTCTTGGTTTTCTGATTTATTCATTTGGTTCTTCACCTCAAATCTTTTATATCATTTCATTCTTTATCACACAAGATGACAAACCATGACGTGATAGTTGACTGCACTGCCACTTAAATTTTGAATGAAACCTTTTGTGAACCTTATAGTTCTGCAACTTCAAAGCAGAGCAGTAGACCTGGCTCCATCTTGCAGAAGAAGCCGCTGAGACAGTTTGTTAAAATAGTAAAAATCTTTGTGAGGTGAGAAGAGCAGATCTGGAATGAGGCAGTGAGGAGACTAGTGCGTTAAGAAAAAGTCTCCAAAAGTGAAACGATTACCTGAGGTTTTTAGAATGTTCAATGTCAAATCAGTTTGTAGTTGTTTGACCAGGTTCTTTTTTAGGAGTTATGGAATTTAGTTGGTATGGCAATGGTGACTGTGATCCTCATCAAAGATTAGTCTTATAAATGTTATTTTTCCTAGCCAAATTACCCTTATCCTGGTATAATAGGCTGTCCTTTGAAAATATGAATGTAGGAGCTTTCATTCAACAAAATTTTAAATTGATTCCGACCCTTGTATATGGATTCAAGTTGTATTTATTTGCTTTTTAGAATGAAGTAACCTTTACCTGTTTAAAAATTGCAGGATATTTTACTTCAAAGAAAGAACATGGTGAAACTAATTCACACATTAGCCGATCATGGTGACGATGTCAACTGCTGTGCCTTCTCCTCTTCCCTCTTGGCTACTTGCTCCTTGGACAAGACAATTCGCCTCTACACCCTAAGTGACTTGATTGAATTGCCACACTCTCCATTGAAGTTTCACACCTATGCTGTCCACTGTTGCTCTTTCTCCCCTTCAGGACATATTTTGGCTTCATGTTCCACAGACGGTACCACTGTCCTTTGGAACACTCAGAATGGACAGACGGTTGCAGTGATGGAGCAGCCTAGTGGGAGCCCTGTGAGGGTGTGCCGCTTTTCCCCGGACTCCACTTGCTTGGTATCGGGGGCAGCTGATGGAACTGTTGTTTTGTGGAATGCACAGTCATACAAGTCGCATAGGTATGAATATTTAAACCCTTTCTGTTTTCAATCCTTTTGATAGGTCTACCAAAAAAAAAAGTTTTGATTGACTTTAAGAATCAGATAATTTTTAAATTTTATTTTATTTATTCATATTTAGAGAGGACAGAGAGAGGGAGAGAGAGAGAGAGAGAAAAGGGGGGAGGAGCTGCAAGCATCAACTCCCATATGTGCCTTGACCAGGCAAGCCCAGGGTTTCGAACCGGCAACCTCAACATTTCCAGGTCGACGCTTTATCCACTGCGCCACCACAGGTCTAGAATCAGATAATTTTTAGACATCACAAGGAAAAGTATTTGACTTGTCTTCTGAAGATTCATAGAATGGACATATGTAGCGTGATTCTTGTAGCAGATTGGCTTGGCTCTGAAAGTTGTTTGGTTTTTCTTTTAAGATTTTAGTTATTGAGTTTTAGAAAGAGGAGAGAGAGAAAGGAAGGGGGAGGAGTGGGAAGCATTAACTTATATAGTTGCTACTCATATGTCCCTTGACCAATGACCTCAAAGCTCCAGGTCAGCGCCCTATCCACTGCACCACAGCAGGTCAGGCTTGACTCGGAGAGTTTTACATTTTTAATCTTTGTTTTGTAAAATAAGGGTTAATCTTATTAGACTTCTGTGGATTTTTACTGTGAGAGTTAGGCAAAGAAAACAATCTTTTGGAAGGATTAGTAATTTTAGGTTTTAGTTTTGTAGCTCATTGGCTCAGGTGTTCTTAATAATAATGTAATGGTAGGAAGGTCTCACTTAAGACACCCGAGAATACTTGCTGGGTGAGTGACTAACCCAGAGGAAAGAACCTTGTGATTAGAGTGGTATTGTACTATCATCTCTTTAAAAACAACAACAACCAACTCTTGAAAAACTCTTTTGGATAAAAATACATCAATTAATTTACATGAGTAATTTCTGTTACAGCTTATCAACGTTAAAAATATGTACTTTTATGTATTTATATCGTAGTGAAATGTTTATAACAGAAAATTTACCATTTTTAAGTGTACAGTTAGTTCAGTGACAGTAAGTACATTGAAATCCATAAACATTTAAATGTTACCAATGAAAATAGTCTAATACACCTTCCCCTCCCCCTACCCCTCAGCAGCATAGAGAGCACAAATGCCAGCTGGTGAACAACTGTTACTCATTTAGATTTAGGTCCTTGGGTTGAAGACGGTGAGGTGGTCCAAGTGGTGTTAATTAGCTGTTTAAAAAGAAATGAAATATCTTTTTAAAGATATTTAAAGAATGAAATATCTTTAAGTTATATTCTATGAATGAAATAACAGCTGTCAGACTGACCAGGCAGTAGCACAGTGGATAGAGCATCAGCCTGGGATGTTGACCCAGGTTCGAAACCCCAAGGTCGCCTGCTTGAGTGCGGGATCTCTGGCTTGAGCATGGAATCAGAGGCATGACCTCATGGCTTGAAGCGCAAGGTCACTGGCTTGAAGCCCAAGGTCGCTGGCTTGAGCAAGGGGTCACTGGCTCGCCTGGAGCCCCCTGGTCAAGGCACATATGAGAAAGCAATCAATGAACAACTAAGGTACTGCAACAAAGAATTGATACTTCTCATCTCTTTCCCTTCCTGTCTGTCTCTCGCTCTCCCCCCCCCCTTCCTCTCCCTATCTCTCTCTCTCTCTAAAAAAAATTTAAAAATACAGCTGTCCAATAAGAAATCCTTTTCACTTATCAGGTAAATTCTGCCTCTGTAACATTAGCTCCATAGTGTATATGATGAATGATATAAAATGATGCATTGCAATAGATTTAAGCACTGGATGGGACATTGCATTAATTGTTTTTTACCAGTTTATTTTCCTAGTTGAGGAAATGATAGCGTTAGCACAGTAGCACAGTTCTTCTTTATATTCCCAAGATCATCTTAACTTGCTCACACTTTCTTTTCATAAAGAATTTGTATTTGAAGATGAGGTGAAAGTTCTTACTGTTGCTTCTGGGTGATTTTAATACAAAATTGAAAGTACCTTTGACTCTAATAGCATGTTATTCAATAAAAACAGTTTTAATCTTTTAAAAAAACGTGACTATAGTTTGTATTGTTGGTTGTCATTGCTTTTGTTAAGTTTTGGAAATTTTAATGTGCTCATACTGATTTGCTATGTGGGAAAATGAGATATGTGAACTTTGATTTGGATCCCTATAGTTCGGGCTTGAACATATTAGATCCTCTTATTTTTAGAAAGCAGGTTTTAGTTTACAGCATAAAAATGATATTTCTATAGGCATCTATAACCTTTTTTTTTTTAGTTCTATGATAGCCAGTTATCAAGCTGCTGTTAGAAATTGTGCTATAAAGTAAAAGATGCTCCGAAATGAAAACCTCCTTTTTTGCTTCTGTTCCAGATGTGGTAGTGTTAAGGATGGCTCCTTGGTGGCCTGTGCATTTTCTCCCAACGGAAGCCTCTTTGTCACCGGCTCCTCGTGTGGAGACTTAACAGTGTGGGATGATAAAATGAGGTGTCTGCATAGTGAAAAAGCACATGATCTTGGAATTACCTGCTGTGATTTTTCTTCACAGCCAGTTTCTGGTTAGTTACTTCATTCTTTTAAGCATTCGTAAATCCTATTTGTAATTTGTATATGACTTTTGGTTCTTTCATTCATTTTCATTCAATCAAATAAGGAGTGCTTTTAATTTATTTCTTATAAGGAGTAATCCTTCTCCTTTATGTTTTGTAACCACATTGAAATTACAAAGAAATATTACATGTGCAAATCAGGGTTCTTTAGGATATGCATGTTTTTTGGTTCTAGGTCTTTGAAATCCAGTGTGATTAAATCCATAATAATGTCATATCTCAGTTTGGACTGGCTGCATTTCCAGTGTTCTATAGCCACATGTGGTCAGTCACTACCTTTTTGGACAGCTCAGGTCCAGACAGGAGCCGGATGGCTTTAGCACTCCCCTTTTTCAAGCCCATTGTTGCTTGTTAAAGTAATATTATAGTGTTTAAAGTACATTACCTTAATTCTGCGGGTTACGTAGAACAGTGGTCCCCAACCCCTGGGCCATGGACTGGTACCGGTCTGTGGGCCATTTGGTACCAGTCCGCAGAGAAAGAATAAATAACTTACATTATTTCCATTTTATTTATATTTAAGTCTGAACAATATTTTATTTTTTAAAAATGACCAGATTCCCTCTGTTACATCCATCTAAGACTCACTCTTGATGCTTGTCTCGGTCACATGATACATTTATCCGTCCCACCCTAAAGGCCGGTCCATGAAAATATTTTCTGACATTAAACCGGTCTGTGGCCCAAAAAAGATCTGACGTAGAGACACCAAGGCAGGATACAGAAGAAATTTTAGGAGGAGATTTATTAATAAGCTGGCTACATATATATGACTTACATAGGGTATAGCTAACCCAAATCGTGTGGCCTCGAATATAGCTCTGAGGCTAGTTATATAGACTTGATCACATATACAGGTTGGGGGGAAAAGGAGGGGGAACATGACACAATAGTCAATTACTAACAAGCTTACAACATTTAACTATAGGATCTATTAAAAGGAAAAAACATTCCTACATATTAAAACTTACAAGGTAACACAATAGCAATAAATGTCGTTTTACGTATCAAAGACATTCCCAAATCTTCTAGGGTGGTTGCCACAACAGGAGACGGTTTAGCTTAGGATAAGGAAATAGAAAATGATCTTTGCTAAAAGTATTGAGGCTAGCTTTAGTTTACAAGTTTTATACATATAAAGGATTTCAAAAAGGATGATTATTAGAAAGCATATAAAATATTCCAGAATGCAGGTTTTTCAGGCAAGGACAGTGGCCTCATGATCCTTTTGTCTAGAGGTATATGTCACTCTCCGGACCCCAAGAGGGGAGGAAGAGCCGGAATCAGTGTAGGACAGGGGTAGTCAACCTTTTTATACCTACCGCCCACTTTTGTATCTCTGTTAGTAGTAAAATTTTCTAACCGCCCACCAGTTCCACAGTCATGGTGATTTATAAAGTAGGGAAGTAAACTTTACTTTATAAAATTTATAAAGCAGAGTTACAGCAAGTTAAAGCATATAATAATAATTACTTACCAAGTACTTTATGGCAGATTTTCGCTAAGTTTGGCAGAACAAATCTTTATAAAACAACTTACTATAGTTAAATCTATCTTTTTATTTATACTTTTATTGCTCCGCTACCACCCACCATGAAAGCTGGAATGCCCACTAGTGAGCAGTAGGGACCAGGTTGACTACCACTGGTGTAGGATATGTAAACATTGTCTCCTAAAGGATCTTATTGAAGGGGAAGAGGAAGTTTTCAGATAACCTTTATCTTCTTTGTTGTCTAGCAAGTAGTGGCCTCAGTCCTTCCAGAGAACTATAGTTAAATTATGACTAGATGATCCAATTGTCCTTGTAAGCCAGGAAGCTCCCACATTCTTCTCCCTCCATTCTTCACAGAAAGGAGGGGGCAAGGAGCCTAACTTTTCCTCTGTAAAATGGCGTTGCCAATACTAAGTTTTATAGTTCCTTGGCACCTTATCACAATAGTAAGATAAAATAGCAAATCCAAAACACATACCCTGTAAGTACCTTACATGTTGTGTTTCTCTCTCTCATCTTAAATCACACTTGGTCTCATGCATTCTCTTGCCACACTGGCCTTCTTTCATTCCTTGAATGTTTCTAACATTTTCCCCAAGGGTTTTACATGTGGAAACTTCACCTGGTTCACTCTTAATCATCTTTTAGATTTCAGTGAAAAAAAGTCACTTTAGATGAGCCTCCCTTGTTCTTACCTCCTAGACTCAACCTAAAGCGTTTTGGTAGCCTTTCATTTACATACTTTATTTTTCTTTTACAGTACTTAGAGAAGTATGAAAATTTTAAATTAGCCTGACCTGTGGTGGCACAGTAGATAAAGCATTGACCTGGAATGCTTAGATTGCTGGTTTGAAACTCTGGGCTTGCCCGGTCAAGGCACATACGGGAAGCAGCTACTACGTGTTGATGCTTCCTGCTTGTCCTCCCTTTCTCTCCCCCCCCTCTCCCCCCTCTAGCTCCTCTATCTAAAAAAAAAAAAAAAATTATATGTGTATCTGTATAGATGATGTCTCATGGTGTTTTTCCGAGACTGAAAGCTCCATCAGCACAGGGCCTAGTACATAGTAGGCCTTAAAATGTACATTGATGAATAAGATTCCTTTTAGTGATTAGCTAAATATTTTTGGTTTTTAACATTTTGACATCATGTAGCAAATAAATAGATGTCCTTTTTATGAACCCATCCCTGTATTAAACTCTCGACCTTCGTTTAATTATGATGATTTATTCTTTTAATACAGTGGTCCCTCGTTTATCATGGGGGTTAGGTTCCAGAACCCCCATGATAGGTGAAAATCTGCGAAGTAGCAGCCTTATATTTATTATTTTTATATATATTTTAAGGCTTTATAAACCCTCCTCACACTCTTATAAACCTTTCCCACACTGTTATTAACCTTTACCACACTTATTTTGCTTATATTACCACACTTATTTTACCACAAAAATAATTAAAATATTAAATATATAAGAATACCTATTGTAAAGCCAGTAGCCACTGCCACCATCACAGCCGCCTGGCCCGTGCAGGTTTGCATTTGATTAGGACAGACGGTAATGAAACAACGGAGCCAAGAACTGGTGGGCCATTAGCTTTAATCCTAGCTTGCACTCTGTGGGAGAGTAATACACACAGTGGGAAAACACTTCCCTTTCCATTCAGGGCTCCCAAAGCCACTGACTTATCCGAGTTTCCTAGAATCAAAGGTTTCTACCTCACCAGTCTTATTCACCTCTGTTCCCCATCTCCTTCTCTCTGCACAAACTGGCTTCTCCTTCAGCACTCTGCCATCTTGGCTGCTTCTCCTCTCCTCTATGTGGCCTTTCTCTGCTCTCCTCTAGCATGGGCTCCTCTGCCCCATTTTATAGTGTAGAAATCAAAATCTTTAATCCAATATACAAACAAGGAAGTCTCTGATATAAAGTCACTTATCTGAGGTATAATGGGATTCCTCATGAGAGCGCACTACCCCACATCATACAGTGGTCAAGGGTGTGGGGAAAAGCTTAGTCTTAAAACTAAGCCTTAGGCTATAACGACCCTGCTTGTTTATAGCCTACCCCCCACACCCAATGCAAACTATAAGCAAGCAAACATATATATCATATTTACAAACTTATTTGACCAACACCTATATACCACAAAATCCCGTGATATAGCTAAAAATTCGTGATACAAAATTTGATATATACAATTTAAAAATCCGCGATACAGTGAGGCCGTGAAAAGTGAACCACAATATGGCGAGGGACAACTGTATATGGTTTTGTGCAGTTCTTTTGTTTGTTTGTTTGTTTTTGTATTTTTCTGAAGTTGGAAACGGGGAAGCAGTCAGACAGACTCCCGCATGTGCCCAACCGGGGTCCACCCGGCATGCCCACCAGGGGGCGATGCTCTGCCCATCTGGGGCGTTGCTCTGTTGCAACCAGAGCCATTCTAGCACCTGAGGCAGAGGCCATAGAGCCATCCCCAGTGCCCGGGGCCAACTTTGCTCCAATGGAGCCTCGGCTGCGGGAGGGGAAGAGAGAGACAGAAAGGAAGGAGAGGGACAGGGGTGGAGAAGCAGATGGGTGCCTCCACTGTGTGCCCTGGCCAGGAATTGAACCTGGGACTCCTGCATGCCAGGCCGACGCTCTACCACTGAGCCAACCGGCCAGGGCGGTTTTGTGCAGTTTATTTTAAGACCATCTTGCAAGAGATAAGAACATTTCTTTCATTTCTATGTGACCTCCTCCAAATCTTACATGCACTCAGTGACTCTGAGTTATATAAATGTAGGGAGATTTAAGTTTCCTTTTTGATTCTAAGTTATCAGAAATAGATTTTCAATTAAAATACCATCATTATGTTAATATTGGGGATTGGCAGCAGGTGGGGCCTGGAAAGTTTCATTAAACCAGGCATAGAATTCTAGGTGAGATTCTAAGATAAGTGTGAAACCCACATCCTTTGCCTGCCTTTAGGGTGTATTACAAAGTATATTTCTCAATATAATTCTAATCTGTGTCTTTGGTTTCTTTAGCTCAATTTCTGTTAAAATAGATGTTACCCTTGTGTAAATTTCCTGAAACAGGTAGATTTATTCTTTAAAGTGGATTATTATAGGTATTGTGGGAATTACTATATTTTCTTAAAAGGCAAAGTAGGCCATTTAAATTTGTTGCTGTTTAAGTGATATTTCTTAGTATCAGTAAATACTTATAGCATATTGGTTCTTCTGTCTTTGTGATATTCTGCTGAAATAAGGTAAAAGAATCTCATATGTGCCTGAGGATAAATGATCAGTTCTCTCCAGTTTTTAAATGATAAAGAAAACTTTATAATTTTCTTATTGCAATTTAAATATTTTTCTTAAGAAAAATATATTTTTAAATATTGTATTTTGATATTGAGCATAGGCACATTTTAAGTTCCATAGTTTTCCATTGTCCTAGGTGAATTCTCACTATTTAAACTTCAGAATTAACTTCAAAAGATCTATTTCGTCAATGAAAAATATTAGTTTTCCTAACTGAGTCTAGTACTTAAATATTTTGCTTATTGGCCCTGGCGGGTTGGCTCAGTGGTAGAGCGTCGGCCTGGCGTGCGGGGGATCTGGGTTCGACTCCCGGCCAGGGCACATAGGAGAAGCGCCCATTTGCTTCTCCACCCCCCCCCCCTCCTTCCTCTCTGTCTGTCTCTTCCCCTCCCGCAGCCAAAGCTCCATTGGAGCAAAGATGGCCCGGGCGCTGGGGATGGCTCCTTGGCCTCTGCCCCAGGCGCTAGAGTGGCTCTGGTTGAGGCAGAGTGACGCCCCCTGGTGGGCAGAGCATCGCCCCTGGTGGGCATGCCGGGTGGATCCCGGTCGGGCGCATGCGGGAGTCTGTCTGACTGTCTCTCCCCGTTTCCAGCTTCAGAAAAATACAAAAAAAAAAAAAAAAATTTTTTTTGCTATTGCCATTTACTGAGTAAAATGCTTTTTTTAAAGAAAATTATTATCAGGAATTGTTTATATTCACCATGCTCTTGCTCAGAAAGAATGCCTTTTGGCTAAACCTATACAGTACTATTAAAAACCAAAATGCTATTGAAATGTGGAAGTCCCCGACACTTATAAAAACTTTCAATAAGAAGGAAGTTAATTTATTGTCATGTTAATAAAGTATATGTTCTTTCAACAAGACAGAGTGCATAGCAGAAAAGTTTATATGCACAGGTATAAAAAATATTTTATTTAAATACTGAATTGTTTCAAAACCAGGCTGTAATCTTAAGACAGATGTTAGGTTTCCTAATTGTATCTTACTGCACAAGTGCTAAAATTTTTTGATGAAACTGCATCTGTGGTATTAGGTGAGCTCATATAAAATTGACTTGATGATATCAATATTTACATCATCTATCAGTATTTAGGAACTTATCTCGTGGGTATATGATAATAACACCTGAAATTACTCAAGTAAGCATAAAAACTAGTAGGGGGACTTGGGGGGAACCAAATCTAATTGATTATATTCCATTATTTGTGTAATATTTTCTACGAAATCAAATTGACTGACTTGATATTATTTTGGATTTATATATAATTCCAGCATTTGTCTTTATTAAATCAAATGTGGGAAAATATCTCATTATTATTTCATATGAATTATCGACTAAGCTTTTTATTTTTATTTTTTATTAACAGGACAGAGAGAGAGTCAGAGAGAGGGATAGATAGGGTCGGACAGACAGGAACGGAGAGAGATGAGAAGCATCAATCATCAGTTTTTCGTTGCGACACCTAGTTGTTCATTGATTGCTTTCTCCTATGTGTGGGCCTTCAGCAGACTGAGTAATCCCTTGCTCGAGCCAGAGACCATGGGTCCAAGCTGGTGAGCTTTGCTCAAACCAGATGAGCCTGCACTCAAGCTGGCGACCTTGGGGTCTCGAACCTGGGTCCTCCGCATCCCAGTCTGACGCTCTATCCACTGTGCCACCGCCTGGTCAGGCTTGACTAAGCTTTTAGGAAATGGATATATCCTTTAAAAAAATGTTAAGTTGGGAATAATTAAGCATTTAACATTTGTATCATAACTGACATTTTTTCCTAATTTCTCTATCAGTGCTAACCTCACAGACTCTAAAATTGGGTTGGAGGATGCCCTAGGCTTAGTGACTAACTATTGGCCCTTGCAGCCTTCTGTTATAGTATTAGTGGAAGCTAACTAATAAGATATTTTGTTTTAACGACTTTGGGGGCGAAAGTTATAATCCTTTATGTACCTAGTTTAAAAGAAGCAAGGTAGTAGTAATTTATATTGTTTGTAAATATGGTTTAAATGAATAGCATTAACATCTTACTGTAAAAAATGGAATATTTTTTAGTTTATATGTTTTATTCTTGTGTATTTATTTTTGACAAATTTAAAATTTTAGGTGGAGAACAAGGCTTCCAGTTTTTTCGATTGGCATCATGTGGTCAAGATTGCCAGATCAAAATTTGGGTTGTTTCTTTTAGCCATACCTTAGGTATGTATTCAACTAGTAGTTTTCTAAAATTATTTGTGATCTTGATAAAATTTCTATTTTAATTAATTTTCTTACCTAAGGTACTCTGGATATCTAAAAGTTATTATTAAAATATTTTAAGAACTTTTAATCAGGTTAATACATACACATGATTTAAAAATTTTTTGCTCACTGCTGATTGTGACCTCACCACCACCACACGCAGAGGTAACTGCACTTTGTATTTTATCTGTTTTCATTCCTTTGGTGGTTTCACAGCATCTATAAATATTGTTTGTTCTACCATATTGTAAATGTATTCATTGTAATTAATTGGTTTTTGACAGCATGTGAGTGTTTTCCTCATGCATTGTACTTACTCCTTCAGATGACTCTTTAGTCAAGAAACTGAAGTCATTCAATTTGGAATACAATTTTCCTTTATGTTGTTTCTTAAGAATTTCTTCTCTACTTGGTCTCTGTGTAACTTGCATTAATTGTGTTGGATCGTCTGACATGATTTTCGATTGGCATCATGTGGTCAAGATTGCCAGATCAAAATTTGGGTTGTTTCTTTTAGCCATACCTTAGATATGTATTCAACTAGTAGTTTTCTAAAATTATTTGTGATCTTGATAAAATTTCTATTTTAATTATTTTTCTTACCTAAGGTACCCTTTATTCCTCTCACATTTATCTCTTTATCTTCTTTCTGTTTTATGGAAAAAAATTTCAGCTTTATCTTTTAACCTTCTTTTGAATTTTTTCATCTCATTCATCCCATTTTCAATTTCTAAAAGCTCATCTTCTGTTTCTTTTCACAGTGTCCTCCTCTGAGTTTATGAATACAAGATCCTCTCAGAACTCTCAAGATACCAAATTAGAGGCTTTTGTTTTGTTTTTAAGTTCCTTCTGTTTCCAGATTATCTTTGTTTGCTCTTGGGCTGTTTTTCTGTTTGTTAATTTGTTTGTTTTGTTTACCTTGATTTTTCTCTGTCATATCCTTACCTAAATCAAATGTCTGGTGATCCTTAGCATTCATTTATATTGAAGAAGTAGACAGTGGTAAGATTTTTCGAAGCTCTGTGCACATGGTGGTTGGTTGTAGCTGGCTTCCCTTTAGTGTAAAGATGTGGGTTGTTGGCCCTTCCTGGGGGAGGCGGTTGGGGATGTAGAGAATTTGGGTGCTCTGTCTTCTGGAACTGCCCTGGAACTCCCCTGGCAGTATTTCCTTAGAAATGTTTGTCTGGTCTGACAATGGCGCGGTAGATAGAGCATCGGCCTGGGACTCTGAAGACCCAGGTTCAAAACCCAGAGAACGCCAGCTTGAGCACAGGCTCATCTGGCTTGAGAGCGAGTTCACCAGCTTGAGCCGCGAGGTCACCAGCTTGAGCGTGGGATCATACACATGACCCCATGGTCGCTGGCTTGAGCAAGGGGTCACTGGCTCGTCTGGAGCTCCTCCACCCAGCCTTCCACCCATCAAGCCATATATGAGAAAGCAATTAATGAACAACTAAGGTGCTGCAACTCAAGTTGATGCTTCTTATCTCTCTCCCTTCCTGTCTGTCTATCCATCCATCCCTCTCTCTCTCACACGCACATTCTTGCTCTCGCTAAAAAATAAATAAAAAATGTTTGGAAAGAAGCATCAGGCTTTTGAGCAACATAATATGGTAGAGTCAGGGAGGGATTGGAGGAAGACATTGAGTGTTTCATAAAAAACTTTTAGTTACGGCCCTGGCCCGTTGTCTCAGTGGTAGAGTGTCAGCCCAGCATGTGGATGTCCTGGGTTTCATTCCTGGCCAGGGCACACAGGAGAAGTGCTCATCTGCTTCTCCATCCTTCCCCCTCTCCTTTCTCTCTATCTCTCTCTTCCCTTCCCGCAGCTAAAGCTCCACTGGAGCAAAGTTTGCCCAGGAGCTGAGGATGGCTCTGTGGTGTCTGCCTCAGGCACAGAATGGCTCTAGTTGCAAAGGAGCAGTGGCCCAGATGGGCAGAGCATCACCGCCTGGTGGGCATGCTCAATGGATCCCAGTCGGGCGCATGCAGGAGTCTCTCTCTCTGCCTCCCTGCTTCTCACTTCAGAGAAATACAAAAACAGAAAGAGAGTTTTAGTTACTTTTTTCATTTCTAGGTCTATATTTGTGTCATTTTGACTTTCCTTTCCCCCAGGTGTTAACAGTACCAAGTCTTACGGGGTTTCCTAGAGCAGGTTAGTCTTCTCTTGGCATTCTACTGTTTGTTACTCCTCTAACCTTTCAAAAGCATCAGTTAATTTGCTTTCTTCTTTCCTAAAATTGGTTTCAGTTTCTGGTTTGTTGAAGCCTCCTTTCTGTTCTTTTCATTAATATGAGTTTATATCTTTATTAATTCCTTTGTTATTTTAATGGGAACCTGAAATATATAGTCAATTGGCTATCTTGCTTCAGATGCCTAATAATATTCTTATTTTATTATCAAATAAGCTTCAGTTATATCACAGACTTAACTATTGTCAAAGATTAACAAAGTGGGACCCTAGTTAAAGTGGTAAGGACAGAGTTTAACCAGTAATATTCTCTTGCAATAGGGAAAAGAGTCCTGCTCAACTTCAGCTTATATGGAGGTGACTGGGCATTTTAAAGGAACAGTGAGGGAATAAGATGATGGATAACTAGGGGCTTTATAGAATCAAGGAAGTGAAAAAAATACAGAAAGCAGGAAGATTGGGGTTTGGTCCATGTGAAAGTCATCTGGGTTTGCTAATTGGGGCTTATGGAAGTTAGGCTCCTATCTTCCTACAGAACCTGGAAGTCAAGAGCCCTATCCTCAGGTACTAGCTGAAACAAATAGTAGAACTTTTTTGTTGACAGACTTGAGTTTTGTCAGGCAGACACCTTAAGGGGCTAGAGTCATCCTGGGATGCAGCCTTGACCTCTTAGAAGCTATGTTCAAGTCTTATAGGACTAATGGAGAAGAGGGTTCAGAAGAGCCTGGCAGAGTTTGGTCAAGGAGAGTCTCTGTCTTTATCATAGTCTATAGAGAAGGGGCCTATTATCAGGAAATAGATGCATTTCTTTTTGTGGAAATTTAGTTAATTCATTGCATATCAGGTTACACTTAGTAATTCTTCTAATGTATTAAATTGCTGATGAGTGTAAGAATTCCTTAACTTCTCTGGTCTACCCTACCATTGCCTTCTACTCCTATCAAAGTAAAATTCTTAAAAGAAACCATGAATACAATCATGTACATAGATGTTCAAAACACAATATATTTTTATTTTTATTTTATTTATTTTTAAAAACATAATATATTTTTAGTAAAATTGTCCAAAAGTAAAGCTTTTCATACATTGCTGACTTTTAAAAAACGTATATAACAGGCCTAACCAGTGGTGGTACAGTGAATAAAGCATTGACCCAGAATGCTGAGTTCGCAGGTTCAAAGCTCCAAGGTCACTGCCTCTGAGCTTGGGCTCATCAGTACGGGGTCACTGGCTTTAGATGGGGATCATCCATAGAATCCCAGATCGTCAGCTTGAGCCCAAAGGTCACTGGTTCAGCCTGGTCAAAGCACATACAAAAAGCAATCAATGTGCATCTTAAGTGAAAGCAACTATAAGTTGGTGCTTCTCACTCGCTCTCCTCCCTTGGAAGCAATAAGTGCACAACTAAAGTGAAAGTAACTAGGAGTTGATGCTTCTCACCTTCTTTCTCCCTTTCTGTCTCTCTCTCTCTCTCAAAAAAAAAAAACCCAACAAAAAACTTATGTAATAGTTTATAAACATGCTGTTAAAACCCTTTTATAAAGCATTTATTATCATTTGTACCTAATTTTAATTGCTTATATGTAGGGAGGAGTAGATAGACATATGAATGGATCTTATATTTGAGAACATAACCTTATGTTCATATACAAGTTTTTAGATCTTCATTTCATTGGCAACTTAATGTTTTTGCTTTGATTGATTATTCCTACTTACTGATCTGTATTTTCATATAGTGCTTTTTAAAATTTTTTTATTTTTAGAGAGAAATGAGGGGAGAGAGAGAGGAGAGAGTGGAAGCATCAACTCGTAGTTGCTTCACTTTAGTTGCCTATTGATTGCTTCTAGTATGTGCCTTGATTTGGGCTGGGGGGCTCAAGCCAAGCCAGCGACTCTTCGCTCAAGCCAGTGACCTTGGACTTTAAGACAGTGACCCCACACTCAAGTAGGCATCCTTGGGGTTTTAAACTGGGGACCTCAGTGTCCCAGGTCAGCACTCTATCCATTGTGCCTCCACCAGTCAGGCCACACAGTGATTTTAATGCCCACATCTGTTCAGATAAAAATGTATGCTTTTCTATTTTGAATAGAAATAAAATACATATTTAATAAATAAATAAATAAATATATAGTTTTTTCTGTTTGTTGACACTTGCTGTAATGACCTTTTTGTTTAATGCTTGTCATATTAAGATCATTAACACTTATAAAAGTCCTTACTAGGTTTGGGGAAATTGTAAATTTTACTTAGTTTTTTGTCCCCCAGGCCAGTTTCTTCTTAATCATAATTTTTATAGGTTGACACTAAAATATATTGAATTCCTTTGGTTTACCTTTAAAATAGTTGTGATTTTTTTTTCAAGTGCTTACAGAAAGCATAAAAAGGATTTTAGTGTTACCATACTTGGTAGGAGTGTTATAAAATAATTGGAGTTATAAGCTATATAAATTTTTATGAGATGAGAAAATATTTTCTTAATAACAGATTTAAAAAAGTATAGGTATTACATTCTTTTTAGGCATTTGGGCAATTGGTATATGTATATTAACTAAAATAACATTTTAAAATTCAATACCAAGATTGTAATATAGTTTAAAATTTTATATATTTTTTAAATTTGGTAATTATAGTCTGACCAGGCAGTGGTGCAGTGGATAGAGCATCAGACTGGGACACAGAGGACCTAGGTTCGAAACTCCGAGATCACCTTCTTGAGTGCGGGCTCATCTGGCTTGATCACGGGGTCACTGTCTTGAGCATGGGATCATAAACATGACCTTGTGGTAGCTGGCTTGAGCCCAGGGTCGCTGGCTTGAGTAAGGGGTCACTTGCTCTGCTGTAGCCTCCCAGCTCCCCCCACCCCCCGTCAAGGCACATATGAGAAAGCAATCAGTGAACAACTATCAATAAGATGCCACAATGAAGAACTGATGCTTCTCATCTCTCTCCCTTCCTGTCTGTTTGTCCCGGTTTCTCTCTCTGACTCTGTCTCTGTCAAAAAATAAGTAAAAATTGGTAATTATAGCACTTCCCTGTCTAGCTTTTGATATGCACGTTATTTTCTTTACCCATAACTGAACTTTGAAACCACTTAATCACACGACATTGCAATACCTGAGTTGCATGAGGATTTTTCCATTTGTGTACTTTAGGTACTCAAAGATTAATTGAATAAATAAGTGTAATAGCTTTGACTGAAGGATGAATTCTAAGCAAGGTCAGCTTGCTAATTTTTCTCACTTTATTGTTTGCAGGTCTTGAATTAAAATATGAAAGTGCACTGAGTGGGCACCGTGCTCCTGTACTGGCTTGTGCTTTCTCTCATAATGGGCAGATGCTAGTCTCAGGGTAAGCTATTTAGTTTAATTTCCTTAAACCATTTTGATATGAAAGAGAACAGACATACAGAAAAGTACATAAAATGTAAGAAAATAGCTGATAAATTACTGTGATACAATTCTGTGACCATGACTCAGGTCAAAAAATGGGATATTGCTGGTTTTAAACTGATTTAAAACAATATGAATTATTTTCTGTCTGGGGCATCCTTTACTCAACATTATGTTTGTGACATTCATTCGTACTTCTGCATATATCTGTGGTTTACTGAGTTTCATTGCTGTGTAACATTCCATTGCATGTATATACTATTTATTCATATTAATGTTGATGAGCATATAGATTATATCCAGTTCGAGAGCATTCCAATAATTCTATGAATATATCTGTATCTCCTGATGTACATGTTCATGTGTTTCTGTAGGATATATACTTAGGAATGGAATTGAAGGGTCATAGAATTTGCGACTTTTGTGGGTAATACCAAATGGTTTTCCAAGTGGTTGAATATTCTTATAGCACTGTTATTTCATATCCTACCCTATACTTGGTAGTGCAGGTCTTTTTAATTTTGGCTATTCTGATTGGTGTGAAGTGTTACCTTACTATGGCTTTAATTTGCATTTCCCTGAAACAATGAGGTTAGAACCTTTTCAGAATTTTATTGGGTATATGTATTTTTGTCCTTTATAAAATGCCTGTTTGAGTTCAAAGAAAAAAGGGCTCATTTTTCTTACTGATTATCTTTTTGTTATTGATTTGTTGTTAAATATATATTTTTTTCTGTATTTATTTCTATATATGAGCCACTTATTGATTATATGTGTTGCAAAGTACTCTGTACATTTGCCTTTTTACAGTTTATAATTTTATTAGTTTCTTTATGTTCTGAAAGTATTTGAAGATATTTTCCTATATTGTCTTCTAAAACATTCTTTGTTGTCCCTTCCTCAAATTTGATTTCTGTTTATAATGTGTGATAGGAATCCTGTTTGATTTCTTTCAGTATGAATGTCCAGTTGTCCAGCACTGGATATTGAAAAACTCACTTTGATAATGCTTACCTTGTCAGAAATCATTGACCACATATGTATGGGTCTCAACCTGCTATTCTATTCTGTTTTTCTGTTTGTCTATTCTTGCTCTAATACTGTTCTGTCTTTCTAAGGCTTCATATTTTGGTTATTCCTGGCTTCTGATACTTCATATAAATTTTAGAATTAGTTTGTCAAATTGCCTTCAATTCCCCCTTCTGCACACACCCATTTGGATTTTGACTAGGATTATATTGATGAGTGGGATAAATAGGGGGAGAATTAATATTTTTATGACATTGAGTCTTCTAGTAGATGAAAATGGAATGTTTCTCCATTTATTTGTCTTTATCTCTTTTAATAATTGTCTTCTATGTAGACATTTTCCTCCTCTTTAATTAGATTTATTTCTAGCTACATAATTTTTTTTGTTGCTATTATAAAAGATGTGTCTAATACAGAGAAAAATATATGTAAAGACAATGGGTTTATCCCCTAATTTTGGATTTTTTAAAATCAGATGTTAATAATGATGGTTTTTGTCTCTTCTTTTCTAATTCTTATACCTTACATATCTTCTGTACCTTGCTGAACTGGCTAACACTACCAATATAATAGAAATAATGATAAAGCCATTGATTGGTGTCTGAGTCCTCATTGCAAAAAGAAAGCTTTCATTATTAAGTATGATCACTGTAGGCTTTTGGGACATGAGCTTTATTAGTTCTTCTATTCATTCTGGTTTGTAAGAATTCTTCTCTTATGAATAGGTGTTATATTTTATCAAATGATGATAAGCAGTGAATGAACAACTAAAGTGAAGCAACTACGAGTTGATGCTTCTCATTTCTCTCCTCTCTCTCTCCTTTCCTGTCTTTCTCTTTCTCTCCTTTTCTGTCCTTTTTTGTTTAAAAAAATTATTTTCCTGCATCTTTTGAAATAATTATATTTTTCTCTTTTATTATATTAGTGTGGTAAATTGTATCAGTTTTTCAAATGTTAAACTAACCTTGCTTTTAAAATAAACACAAGTTAGGACATTATTTTTGTGTATTGATATACAGAAGTCAGTTTTATTCTTTTACTCCTTTAGTTGTAATTCATTTTTTTCTGCTACTGGCTCACAAAATTTTCTCTGGGGATTTCTACTTTTACTAGATGTATCTATATTTGAGCTTTTTATTTAGTTTGTTTGGAGTTTACTGAACTTCTTAAATATGTAGACTGATTATTTCATCAGTTTAGGGGAAATTCTTATTCATCATCTCTTTAAATATTGCCTTTTTCTCCTTTAATTCTGGGACTTCAGTTTAATGCAAATTATCCTTTCTTACTGTAAACTTTGTCTCTTACTTTCTCTTCTGTAATTTTCATTCTTATATTTCTTGTGCTTTATTCTGAATGGCTTCCTTTTACTGATTCTCTCTTTACTGTATTGTATGTGCTATTATAAACTGGTCAGTTCACAAGTGTTTAATTTTGGCTACTTTAATTTTGGATCTAGAATTTCTATTTGGCTATTTTTTGCAAGTCTATTATATTACTTTTGATTTCCATTTTCTGTTGAAAATTTTTTTCTCTTTATTATTAATTTTAATGGGGTGACATTGATTACTTGGGGTACATAGATTCAGAGAAAACATCTCCAGGTTATTTTGACATTTGATTATGTTGTATACCCATCACCTAAAGTCAAATTGTCTTCCGTCACCTTTTATCTGGTTTCCTTTGTGCCCTTCCCCTCCTCCTCCCTCTTCCCCCTCCTCCCTCCCCCCTCCCATAACCACCACACTCTTATCCATGTCCCTGAGTCTCATTTTTATGTCCCACCTATGTGTAGAATCATATAGTTCTTAGTTTTTTCTGATTTACTTATTTCAAGGTATAATGTTATCAAGATCCATCCATGTTGTTGTAAACGATCCGATGTCATCATTTCTTATGGCTGAGTAGTATTCCATAGTATATATGTACCAAAGCTTTTTTATCCATTCATCTGTTGAAGGGCTTTTTGGTTGTTTCCATGTCTTTCTGTTGAAAATTTTAATCTTGTTTCCTTTTTCTTTAGAGAGAGAGAGAGAGAGAGAAACAGACAGACAGACAGGAAAGAGAGATGAGAAGCATCAACTCATAGTTGAGATACTTTAGTTGTTCATTGGTTGCTTCTCATACATGCCTTGACCAAGGGGCACCAGCTGAGCCAGGACCTTGGGTTTCAAGCCAGTGACCATGAGATCATGTTGATGGTCCCACATTCAAGCTGGCGACCCCGCACTCAAGCTGGTGAGCCTGTGCTCAAGCCAGCGACCTCAGGATTTTGAACCTGGGTCCCCAGTGCCCCAGGTGAACACTATCCACTGCGCTACCACCAGTTAGGCTTGGTTTTTATTTTCCAAAGATATTTCTGTAAAGCAAATGCTTTGGGACACAGTAGCATGGTTTAATTACTTTATAGTCTCTGTATATTTTCTTTTTCCTGCTATTGGATTTTTTGAAATTTTCCTGTCTGATCTCATAGGCTGTAGCAGTGGTCCCCAACCCCGGGTGGCGTACCAGTACTGGTCTGTGGGCCATTTGGTACCGGTCTGCAGAGAAAGAATAAATTACTTACATTATTTCCGTTTTATTTATACTTAAGTCTGAATGATGTTTTATTTTTTTAAAATGATCAGATTCCCTCTGTTACATCCGTCTAAGACTCACTCTTGATGCTTGTCTCAGTCACGTGATACATTTATCTGTCCCACCAAAGGCCGATCCATGAAAATATTTTCTGACATTAAACCGGTTGTGGCCCAAAATATGTTGGGGACCACTGGGCTATAGCATTTAGACCCATGTTCATGGCTTCATTTTGGCTTTCACTCCAGCCAAGATATTCAGGCTCTTAACTTCCACTTAAAATGTTCTGGACAAAGCCTGATAGTTCTTTACCTCATATACTCCAGTCCTTGCCAAATATCAGCCAAACAATTAGTTAATGTTATTATTTTAGATGACTCATCTCAAAAGATGAAAATAGTTTATTATCAAAAAACATTTATAGTAATTCTCCTTTGCCCTAGAATTGAAATCATTGGAAAGTTTTTAAACAAAGTTGGACTTCCTTCTGCCTTGGGGGACATATTGTGCATTCTACTCTTCAGTAGACAGATTGACAAAATGATTATGTGAAATTCAGCAAGTATTTATGACCATCTTATTGTGCCCAGCTAGCTCTCTGCCAGGTGCAGTAGGGCATACAAAATGGCGTATAAGGCAATGTTAGTGCCCTTAAAGATGTTTTATTTGTTTATCTAACTATTTATATATTTATTTATGCAACCTGGATAAGCTTTTATTCTCTCGCACAACTCCAGCCAAGGAAACCCAGCAATTGGGCAATCTGCAATTCTTCTTTTTTTATTACTTCATTTTTATTTTTTTAAATTAAATTTATGGGTATGACAATGGCTAATAAGATTATATAGGTTTTAAGCATTCTTTTCTATGATACATCTGTATATAGCATTGTGTGTCTACCACCTGAAGTCAGATCATCTCCCATTATCATGTATTTGGCCCTCTTACCCTTTGTTACCCCCCATTCTCCTCTGGTCACCACCCTACTGTTGTCTGGTCTGGGTTTCAGTTTTGTATTCCACGTATGAGTGAAATTATATGGTTCTTAGCTCTTTCTGACTATTTCACTTAGCAAGATATTCTCAGTGTTCATTCATGTTGTCCCAGTGGCCGTATTTCATCTTTTCTTATGGCTGAGTAGTATTCCATAGTATATATGTGCCACACTGAAAATGTTTTAATTCTCTTTTGATGGTTGATGTTCATGATGATAACCTAATAACAAGATCCTGACATGTTCTTACTCTCTGAATCATGGGAGAAGTGTTAAATGATAATATAGTTTTGTGTTAAGTTCATTTTATACCTTTATAATTCCTTTTCATTTTGTATATATGTAAATCTTAACTGACATGTTATTGGAATGTACCCTTCCAGTCATTCTGGATACTTGAAGGTTTACGTTACTTAATGCTTTTTGTTGTATGATGTTGCTCTAGGTTATATTCAGACATTTTTCTGAATATTTTAAGTTTATTTGGATAAATATAGAGCAAGTGAATGAATCGGTAATGTTAAGTTGATGAACTATAAATATTTACTTTCTTAGGAAAATTAAGAGATGTGTTTAAGCTTTACTTGAGTGGGTAAATGAGTTAATTGGTCAATAACAGATTCCATTTATGAGTTAAAGCCATTGGCAAGATGGATTGGATAGATATAAGAAAGAAAATAAAAAAGTGAGTAGGATAAAAGTATTGGGGGACAAAAAGGACATCCTACATCCCAAGAGGCTGGAAATTGAGTAGTTACAAGGTATGAAAAATACAAAGAGGAGTAAGGGGATTTGAAACTGGAAAAATAGGTTTTTAAATTTTTCATTCATTTGAGAGAAAGAGGAGAGAGAGAGAGAGAGAGAGAAGGGGGAGGAGGAGCAGGAAGCATGAACTCCCATATGTGCCTTGACCAGGCAACCCTACGGTTTTGAAGAGGCGATCTCATCATTCCAGGTTGATGCTTTACCTACTGTACCACCACAGGTCAGGGGATATAATTTTATATAATATATAGATTTAGGGTAACTATTGAAACTTTTAAAACAATTATAATATTTAGTACCTAGCTTTAGGAGATGAGTGCTGAAAGTGAAGAAAATGAATTATAACAGGTTAGTCATTCTTATATTTTTAATTCTTAGGATTCTTTGATACTCTTAAAAGTTATTAAGGACCCCAACAAGCTTGGGTTTTACATGTCACTACTTATAAGAGATAAAACTGAAAAAATTCTAAAATATTTTAAATTAATTTTAAAACATTAATAATAGACTATAACATATCTTCTTAGGAAATATAAAACAGAACTAGAAAGCCCGGCGGTCATATGAAATGACCGCTGTTCTAGATATTATAAATTGTAATTAAAATGGTTTGTGCAAAGGTGTCTGCTAATTCAAACTGAATTACCCAGGGCAGGCGGCGAGGTCGCCGCTTTGCTTAGTGCCCCACGGGGTTTCCCCCTTCTACTTGCTTAATTGCTTAAAGTAGAGTGCAATGAAGGAAACCACTGGCAGTACATTTCTTAAGAGCCACCGCTAGCTCAATAAATAAAGGTGATTTAAATATGTTTTAATTCTTTTTGCGTTTCGGTCAGCATTACTCTGTCATTTTTTTGCATTTCTCTCCTGCCTTTGTTCAAGGGACTCATTTTGTTGAGACAGGCTTTTTTGTCTTGCATCTGAGGCAAGCTTTGTTTCTCTATGCTCATCAGTCTCATTTTGCCAAGAAAGACGCATTTGCTCTGTGACTGAAGCAAGCCTTGTCTTTCTCTGCTCAGTGGTTTCTTTTTGTCGAGAAAGCCGTTTTTGTGCAGCTTTAGCTCCTTTTCTCTCCTCTTCAGTGCTGTATTTTCTAGGAGGCATTCTTAAAAGAAATTACGTTAAGACGTAGTTTTTATGTAAAACAGATGATTGCCAATGCAAACAAATGTTCACCTTCCCCCTGACAGGCTCAATTTGCGTTCAGCCTTAAATTGTTTCAAAAGCAGATGATTGCCAATGCAAACAAATGTTCACCTTCCCCCTGACTCGCTCAATTTGCGTTCAGCCATGGCAACTTCACCCCATTGGCTAGTACAGTTAGGCAAGCAACCAATAAGCTATCGGCGACAAACAGACACTTAAGCTGCATATAATAAAGATATAGAGAAGAGTGGCATTGTTTTAGGTTTTTGAAAATCTCTTTAATATCTTGAATTAGCAAAAAATATATAAATTCTCATATCTGTGTCATACTTCCCTTTAGTCTGAGAGCTGGGATGGCATCACCATTCATGGAGCAAAATATGAAGGACTTTTTCCCTTTCATCTTTTTCCATATTTCTCCACTTTTCTCCACATTTCTCCTCTAGGAACTTTCTTTCAGCCCCTTAGAATTCGTCTTTTGTTGCACCCTACTTCTCTTGATTCAAGCAGGAAGAGTCGTCTTTATAATTCAAGTAGAGTTGCCATTTTCCATATACGTATTATCAGTTCTTCAGATTCCTTGGAAACCAGTTTTAAAATGTTCATCATTAAGAGTTCAATAAATAAGTCCCTCTTTTCTTCTTGAGTTGAAAACCAGTGTTACCCTAATAAAATCAATAAAAAAAAGAAAACCAGTGAGAAAAAAATACAGATCAGAGAGACTGGGTAACTAGATAATGTGACTGTAGAGCTGCCCCTGATTTGCTCACCTGTTTTTGGGCAGCATGGACTACTTTAGGCTTTCTCTGCAGGAACAGACCCGAAAAAAAAAAAAAAAAAGAGAAAATCTGGAAGGGGCTGAGCCAAATGGCCCATTGTCTTCCCCAAAACTTTTCAGTCATCTGTCATTTTTTCCCCTGCTAAACTGGAGAGGGAGAAGAGAGGCCAGAAATCTTATTCCAGACGGGATGGGAAGTAAGTGTCCCTCCTCTTCCCAACAAGATGCTTGTTTATTTTTTAGCCATTTTATAAATGTGGATGGCCCTGGCCTGATAAATCAGTTGGTTAGAGCATCGTCCTGATGTGCCAGCATTGCCAGCTAGTTGCCTGATCAGGGTACATATAAGAATCAACCAATGAGCCCTGGCCGGTTGGCTCAGCAGCAGAATGTTGGCCCAGCACGTGGAAGTCCTGGGTTCAATTCCCAGTCAGGACATCCAGAAGAAGAGCCTATCTGCTTCTCTATCCTTCCCCCTCTCCTTCTTCTCTCTCTCTTCCCCTCCCGCAACTGAGGCTCCATTGGAGCAAAGTTGGCTCGGATGCTGAGGATGGCTCCATGGCCTCCACTTCAGGTGCTTGAATGACTCCGGCTGCAATGGAGTGATGCCCCAGATGGGCAGAGAATCGCCCCCTGATGGGCATGCTGGTTGGATCCTGGTTGGGCGCATGTGGAAGTCTGTCTGACTGCCTCCCCGCTTCTAACTTTGGAAAAATACAAAAATACACAAAAAAATCAACCAGTGAGTGCATAAAATGCATAAATAAGTGGAACAACAAATCGGTGTTTCTCTCCCTCTCTTTCTTAACCCCCTCATCCCCTATTTCCCACTCTCTCCCTCTCCTTCTCACTCTAAAATCAATAAATAAAAACACTTTTAAATACAGTGGTATCTTGAGAAATGAGTTTAATTAGTTCTGTAACCGAGCTCGTAAGTCAGTCAACTCGTATATCAAACAAATTTCTCCCATCTAAAATAACTGAAATAGATTTAATCTGTTCCACCCTGTGAAACATCCCAAACCATCCTAAATTATGAAAAAAAGACATGTTTAATTAAGAAACACACATGTATAGTTTACCAATGCATAACAAAATATATGAAATAAAAGAAAAAAGTGTTATTTAGTACTGTATTCTTACCTTGGAGACAGACGAGTGCGGCTAACGGAGGTGAATGGCGGAAGAGGAGGAGGGAGGGAGGAAGGGATGCAGGCACTGTAGACACAAACTAAAACTGCACTTTCTTAAAACTAAATGTAAACTAAAACTGCATTTTCTTTACTTTAAACAAATCTAAAACTGTGACAGCTTCCCTAATCATGACTCGTATCTCGGAATTTCACTCGGATCTCGAACAAAAATACGGACCGAGTTGCAGCTCGTATTTTAAAAAATTCGCATGTTGGTCTGCTTGTATCTCAGGGTACCACTGTATGTGGATAATAGATCGTCAAGAATTAGGATCATCATGAATAAATAAGTTGTCATGAATTAGGAGTGGCTTTAACAAACAATCTTCTCTTGCTCAGTAACAACTAGCATAAGAAGGCTTAAGACCACCTTTCCAAAATTCAAATCAACTTTACAACATTAACAATTCTGTTGGACAAGTTAGTTCATTTAGTAGTGGAAGAGTGCATGTTACAATTTGTATTATAGAGGGTTATTATTGCTTGATACTAGATGTCTTGTGAAAGCTTCAGTGAAATGTAAATACCCATGCCATCTTCATTTTTTAGGCTAAAATATCAGGATGTGTGCTTATTATGAATCAGTTTTAATTTTAATATATTCTTGGGGGATGATGTTCTAGGAAGTGTAAAACCCGAAAACGTAGGATAGAGGATCACATAGAACTAAGTTTTAATCCCAGGCCTGCCACTAAGTACCTGTGTGACCTTGAACAAGCTCTAGTTATGTAATTTTGCTCAGTGTCACTATTACAAATATTTTTAAAATTTATTTTTATTTTTTGGGGTATTTTTTTGAAGTGAGAAGTGAGGAAGCAGAAAGACTCCTGCATGCGCCCAACCTGGATCCACCCGTATGCCCACCAGGGAGCAATGCTCTGCCCATCTGGGGCGTTGCTCCGTTGCAATGGGAGTCATTCTAGCACCTGAGGTGGAGGCCATGGAGCCATCCTCAGTGCCCAGGCCAACTTTGCTCAAATGGAGCTTTGGCTATGGGAGGGGAAGAGAAATATAGAGAGAAAGAAGAGGGAGAAGGGTGGAGAAGCAGATGGGTGCTTCTCCTGGGTGCCGTGACCGGGAACCGAACCCAGGACTTCCACACGGCAGACCGACGCTCTACCACTGACCTAACCAGCCAGAGCTTAATTTATTTTTCAATTGCAGTTGACATATTAGTTTCAGGTATACAACATAGTCATTAGATATTTATATATGTTACAAAGTGATCACCCCCATAAATCTAGAACCGATCTGACACGATGTTATTACAATGTTATTGAGTATATATCCTATGCTGTACTTTATATACCTGTGACTATTATTATATCTGGAAACTTGTACTTCTTGTTCTCTTTACCTTTTTCACCCATTCCACCTGAACTCCCTCCCATATAGCAGTCATCAGTTTATTATGTATATCTATGAGTTTGTTTTAGTTTTATTTGTTCATTTATTTTGTGTTTTATATTCCATTAATAAGTGAAATTACAAGGTATTTGTCTTTTTCTGTCTGACTTATTTCACTTAGCATAATGCACTCAAGGTTCATCTATGTTGTTGCAATTGGCAAGATTTCATTCTTTTTTTAAGGCTGAATAACATTCCATTGTTTATAAGTTCCACATCTTCTTTATTTATTCATCTATTGATGGACATTTAGGCTGCTTCCATATCTTGGCTATTGTAAATTATGCTACACTGAACATGCATGCAGTGCATTTATCTTTTTAAATTAATGTTTTGGATTTATTTTGGATAAATACCCAAAAGCAGGATTGCTGGGTCATATAGTAGTTCTATTTTTAGTTCTATTTTGAGGAATCTCTATACTGTTTTTCATAGTGGCTGCAACAATTTAGAATCTTACCAACAATGCATGAGGGTTTCCTTTTCTCCACATCCTCTCCAGTACTTGTTTGTTGATTAATTGATGATAATTGTTCTGAGGAGATAGCTCATTGTGGTTTTAATTTGCATTTGCCTGATTAGTGACGTTGAGCATCTTTTCTTGTCTGCTGGCCATTTGTATGTTCTTTTTGGAGGAACAGCTGTTCAGATCCTCTGCCCATTTCTTAATCAAATTATTTGATTTTTGGTGTTGTTTTATGAATTCCTTATATATTTTGGCTATTAACCCCTTATTAGGTATGTCTTTGGCAAATACTTCTTTCATTCAGTAGGTTGTTTTTTCCTTTTGTTGATGGTTTTCTCTGCTGTGCAAAAGCTTTTTACAATAGTTTGATGTAGTCCCATTTTTAATTTTTTTCTTTTGTTTCCCTTGCCTGAGGAGACACATCCAGAAACATATTGCTAAGAGTGATGTCAGAGTTTACTGCTTATGTTTTCTTCTGGAAGTTTTATGGTTTCAGGTCTTACAGTGCAGTCTCTAGGTTTATAAACTCTTTGAGTTTATTCTTGTAGTTGATATAAGAATGTGATCCAGTTTTATCCTTTGTGTGTGTGTGTGTGTGTGTGTGTGTGTGTGTGTGAGTGTGACAGAGACTGAGAGAGACAGAGGGACAGATGGGACAGACAGACAGGAAGGGAGAGAGATGAGAAGCATCCTTTCTTCACTGCAGCATCTCAGTTGTTCGTTATTTTATTTTCTCATATGTGCCTTGACTGGAAGGCTACAGCAGAGTGAATGATCCTGGTTGAGCCAGCAACCTTGGACTCAAGCCAGTGACCTTAGGTTTCAAGCCAACGACTTTTGGGCTCAAGCCACTGACCATGGGGTCATGTCTGTGATCCCATACTCAGGCCAGTGACCCTGATCCCATGCTCAAGCTGGTGATCCCACGCCCAGTTTTATTCTTTTGCGTGTATCTGTCCAGTTTTCCCAACAGTATTTATTAAAGAGATGGTCTTTACCCCATTTTATATTCTTTGTCATAGATTAATTTACCATATAGACATGGATTATATCAGGGCTCTCTATGCAGTTGTGTGTCTGTTTTTATGCCAGTACCATGGTGATTATTATAGTATTGTAATATAATTTGATATCAGGTAGCATCATACCTCCAACTTTGTTCTTGTTTCTCAATTTTTCTTTAACTATTTGAGGTCTTTAGTGGTTCCATATAAGTTTTAGGATTATTTGTTTAGGTCTGTGAAAAGTAACATTAGTATTTTGGGAGGGATTACATTGAATCTGTAGATTGCTTTGGGTATTATGGACATTTTAATGATGTTAATTCTTCCTGTCCATGAACATGGTATTTGTTCAGTGTTATTGCTTGCTATTCTCATATGTGAACTCTTGCTTGTTGCCCTAATTTCTGTCTTCCCAATACAGTGGTCATAAGATTACTAATGATGATCCAGATTCTCAAGTGAGATATAATTAGGATGAATTAATTTTAATTATACTAGTGGTAGACTCAGAAATTGGAATTTCCATTTAGAATTTTCTTTTTTAGAATACTCAGAGGTAATGAGTTTTCCCTAAGAAGCTTAGATATTTCAGTAATAGTACCTTATACCTGGAGAGATTTAAGACTAATTAAGAGTGTCTATAAATTATGTCCAGCATATATGCACTCAACTAATGTTAGCTGCAAGCATGATTTCTTTTTCTTTCTTTTTTTTTTTTTTTTGACAGAGACAGGGCAGCTAAGGACAGATAGGAAGGGAAAAGGATGAGAAGCATTAATTCTTTGTTGTGGCACCTTAGTTGTACAATGATTGCTTTTTCATATATGACTTGACTGGTGGTGGTGGGGGCTACAGCAGAGAGAGTGACCCCTTTCTCAAGCCAGCGACCATGGGGTCATGTATATGATGCCATGCTCAAGCCAGTGACCCCACACTCAAGCTGGTGAGTCCACGCTCAAGCTGGTGACCTCAAGGTTTTAAGCCTGGGTCCTCAACATCCCAGTTTGATACTCTATCCACTGCGCCACTGCCTGGTCAGGTGCGAGCATGATTTCTTAATGTTTTTTGTCTGAAATCTAAAGTAAAATTCTTATTTTAGATATATGACAAATTCTATAGTCAAGATGCATTATCAACACCAAATAGCCTACTAAACAAAGAATTTTAAGTCTATTGAAAGAAATTTTAAGGTTTCCATAAGTGACTCCTGTGGTCAGACTATAATCAGCTACCTTTTAATAATAAGTACAAATATTATTAAAGTTGTATAGAGGATAGTAATACTTGTCTTACGTTTTTTGCCATATGTGTTTTTGCAGAATTACTGAAATTCTGCAACATATATCATGGTGGTATAAATGCCATTTGCAAAGGGGAGAAAAATCATATAGAAGCATATTTATCTGTTATTTTTAAATTATGTACTTTGTTATAGTATTGCACTTTTTTTGTATGATGATTTTTTTCTACCACTAGAATAATCCCAGAGGGTTAATATTTGTACCATTAACTGAAACTAAGTTATTCATACCAAGTTTAGAATTATGATTTTGAAAAGTGAGGCCTAATCAAGATATATATACATTGATTAGTAATTAAGGCACAGCCATATCAATGGTAAAGGACAGTGCTATGTGAAAAAAAACAAGTAGCAAGTAATAGCTTTTTCTTGCAGTTATTTTTTCCCCTTGAGTTACTAACTTGGTTTGGGATTGCATCTTTTATGTTACAAATGCTTATTCTCTTTATGGCTATATAGTATAAACAGAATGTGCCAGAGTTTAATAAAGTTTATAACATTGTGATAAATTTCATATACGGAGTGTAGTTTATTGAATAAAAGTTTATACATATGAAAAAGTACATTCCAAATGTTTGTATATCAATATTTCAACCTTTTTGAAATAATGTTAAGTGATTTAAAATATCAATAAATGCTATTTTTTGTTTTTATGGGATGTTTCACTCATCATTTTTTTTCTTTTAAAGATCAGTGGATAAGTCTGTCATAGTATATGATATTGTAAGTATTTCAAAATCTTGCATGTGTGCTCTGTGTAAAGTATTTCTTTTTAAGGATTTATTTATTGATTTTTAGAAAGAGGAGAGAGAGAAAGGGGGTGGGAGGAGCAGGAAGCATTAGCTCAAAACAGTTGTCTCTCACTTGTGCCTGGGCTGGGTAAGCCGAGGTTTCAAACCAGTGACCTTAGCATTCCAGGTCAACACCCCATCCACTGCACCACCACAGGTCAGGCTAAAGTATGATTTTATTAGACTACTGAACTTCAAGTTTAGTTAGGAAAGATGGAAAATATATATATACCATTTTTTCTGTTTAGGGTGCCCAAGAATATAATATAAACATTTTCAGAAATGCTGAAATAGTTATGCAAGTAATGTATTGGCTCTGGGACAATATTTCAATGATGATTTTAAGATGAACAGATGTTTAATCTGATCAAAGAAAATGCAGATTTAAAAAGCACCAATATCCAAAATATCATTTTATATCAATTATTCTTAAAGTTTTATATCAGGTTTTTATAACAACATAGGATGAATGTTTCCCCCAGGATATCTGAGGCTATAGCTGGAACTAGCCTACTGCTGTTAGGGTCCTGGCTAGATTTAGAGACCAGTATACAGAAGAGTAGGTTATAATGATTTTGGGAAAATAAAAGTTTTTGGTAGAACCATGTAAATAAAGATCAGATTGCATGGGTATGAAGAAAAAGATACATTTTACATATAGTGAAGATGTAGTTAATAAAAATATTCTCCAACAGAAGTCAGTGTTGAGGAAAGACTTAAAATGATTGAGTTCAGCCTGTAACTATACCAGCAAATGAAATGGAGATGCAAATAGTCAAGGTATAGTGACTCAAGCAAGGACTCTAAACCAGTTCTTCATATAAAAGTTCAGATCACTGAGAGTTCTGGCAGGATATGGGAAAGAATGCTCAAACTATGTGAAGTAGATCCTTAATATTCCTAATGAAATTGTCATGAGGTCTTACATTTACAAAAACAACTATAACATTTAATTTTCTTTGTAAAATATGTATATGAGTCTGTTATATACATCTAGATGCTGGATGGCCAACTAAATGTACTCAGAATCAAAGTGACTAATTTCTACTTACTGGGCTTTCAATGTGTACAAGTGAAATGCCATAGCAAAAATAATGCAGTAGGTTTAGGTTACTATTAGTAAGTTCAAGCAAATCAGCAAAAGCCAAGAGTACATTATACTAAAAATTACTAGGACAGTGGTAGTAGACAACAGTGCTGATAATTAAGAGTAAAATAAGCGCCTGGTAATAATATTAGGTATAGATGCTATTCTTCATTCATTGGGTAAAGTTTCAACCTATGTTAATAACTAATAATAATAAAATACATGGTGCATATAAATGTTGAACAAGATTTTATTAGTAACTTGTGCCTTTGTAAATGTAAAGCTATTGTGGTTTTTGTTTTTTTCAGAATACTGAGATTATACTTTACACATTGACTCAACATACCAGGTCTGAACTTAACTCACTTTGTATTGATATAATTTTAAAATAAGTCTGAGAATACATACTAGTTCTTTTTATTAACTAGGTATGTGACAACTTGTGCCTTTGCACCCAATATCCTTTTACTTGCTACTGGTTCAATGGACAAAACAGTGAACATATGGCAATTTGACCAGGAACCGCTTTGCCAAGGTTAGTAAGAACATCATATTTAACCCAGTTCAACTTAAAATCACCATAAAAATCAGAAGTTCAGGGATTTTTTTTCAAATTATTAACATTGCTTTTCTTAATATAAAGTATACATCCATATTTAATATAATTTTAAAGTAATTTTATAGAAGACAGCATTAAAGTAGTTGACTTATGATAAAACTGTTGACAAATACTTTCAGTGCACCTTTATGTATATCACACTTTCCATAGTTTTTGTAAACTATTCATTTAGACGCCATACTCATTTTTCAGTGGATAAACCATTGACCTGGAATGCTAATGTCGCTGGTTTGAAACTGTGCACTTGCCCGGTCAAGACACAAATGAGAAGCAACTACTATGAGTTGATCCTTCCTGCTCTTCCTCCCCTTCTCTCTTTCTCCTCTCTATAGAGTCAATAAATAAAATATATATACATTAAAAAAGAACATTTCCTTTTTAATTCTTTTTTAAAGTGTTTTTTACATTTTTTTTAATAGGGAAAGAGAAAGAAGGGGGCAAAGAAGAGGGAGAAGTTGGGAGCCTGTATGCACCTTGACCAGGGCAAGGCCAGGGTTTTGAACCAGTGACCTTAGCTTTCCAGGTCAATGCTTTATCCACTGTGCCACCACAGGTCAGGCTTCCTTTTTAATTCCAAGTGAGAATGTTTATAAAGGAAACAATTTTTCTTTAGTTTATTTCACTTGCCTTTTGTTTGTGAAGTTGTTTTTTTTTTTTTAAGTAAGCACTGAAGATCAACCAAAGCAGTTTAAGCAGTTTACTGAAGATTGGTCTGAAGATGATGTCTCAGCATGGCTTTGTGCACAGGATTTAAAAGACCTTGTTGGTATTTTCAAAATGAATAACATTGATGGGAGAGAACTGTTGACTCTTACAAAAGGAAGTCTGGCTGATGATTTGAAAATAGGTAAGATTAGTGAAAGTTAAATCTTTGTATAGGACAATTTATTAGATTGTGGCAATGACTTTTAACCTTTTTCATTTCATGGCACACATAAACTAATTACTAAAATTCTGCAGCACACCAAAAATATATATATTTTGCTGATAAGACAAAAAAAATGTAATTTTGACTACTTCACAAATGACTTGTCTTTTTTTTTTTTTTTGATAATCTAAGTGAAAAGAAGTCAGTGCTCCTGACTAAATAATCAGGTACTGCATATTTTAAAAATTCTAATGACATACCAATTTGAAATTGTTAGATTATAGAAAATAAATAAATGTTTAGGTAACTAAAGCCACCATGTAACTGTAATTTTAGGGGGCTGGTTGAGAAAGGTGAAGGGATAAGTAAAAAAGCCCTCATGAACATTTACTAGAGGGAAAGAGAGGTGGGGGAATTAGGAGTGGTGAACACACAATAAAATCTGTAGGTGATGCATTGTAGAATTGTACCCCTGAAACCTAAATAATTTTATCAACCAACATGACCCCAACAAATTCAATTAAAAATTTAATTAAAATTAAAAAGTATTTTAAAATTTGAGATATAATTACCTACAATGAAACTCACCCTTTGGTAAGTGTAAAATGCAGTGATTTTTAGTATATTTAGTAGTAATGGTTGTACCACTAATTTCAAACATTTTCATCACTTCAAAAAGAAACCCCAGACTGCAGGACCCGAATCTGCCCCAGGCACCCAGTGTCAAGCCTGTGTTCATTTTCTATTGCTGCAGTAATGGCTGCTAAGAAACTGAGGCTGTCAGTCCAGCAGCTCACAAGGAAATGAATCATGCCAACAGTCGCACAACTGAAGTTGGCATCCGATCCACCCTCATGGAGCCTTAAAATGTCCATACAAGACTCTTGAGCAGGCGAGAGGAAGATGGCAGCAGAGTAGGCAGACGCACAGACTTCCAGCTCACGCCACCAAACTGGATTACAAATTAATTTAGGAACAATCAGCATGAAAAACAACTTTGGACTAAAAGAACAGGTCTCAAATACCAAGGAGCCAAAAAGAAGCTACACTGAGCCTGGAAGGGAGTGCAGAGGCACAGTGGGGGCCTCCCTGCTTCCAGGAGTGAAGGGGAGTGAGGCTGAGAGCACAGAAGGGCTCTCATTATGAGGAGAAAGACCCTGAGAGACAGAGGCCCACAGTCTCAGAACTGGAGATCCAGCCTAGAAATCCAGAGACTGGAGGAGACAAATAGAAATCATTAAGAGGGGAGAAGAGCAAAGATCTGTAAGTAGGAAGAGGCAGGGGTGTCTTAAAGGACAGAGCAGAAAATATCACTCACAGCCACTTGCCTGGGTCCTTGGGGACAAGGAGGGCTGAGAAGACTGGCTTGTCTTCCAAAAGGAAAGTGGGGAGAGCGAGACAGACGGTGATGGGTGGAGGAATGCCTGGGGGATGACCTGAGAAGCTGACTCATCCAGTGCAGAGGAGACCATACCTGGGGGAGGGGTTGATCCCTCCACACAGCACAAGCCTAAAGTGGTTCCTGGTGACCCACCTCTAGAAAGCTCTCCAGCTCCAATCAGCGCAAAAGACACAGCTGAAAGCAGGAAGTTGGGAGGAGGGGCAATAACTCAGGTCTCCAGAGGGAGATCTGAGATACACCTCCCCCTACTGAAGCTGAGAAAGCGTCCAACTCCTGGAGAGTAGCTGGCAGAACAGCCTTCAGATTCTCAAAGGTTACACCCAACACATTCCTAGATACAGTTTCAAATAAGCCCCCTCTTAAAATCAGTAAACAAGATTACCACTGAGTTAAGAAAACTGAGAAGAAAACAAACAAATCAAGACTTCAAAGCCACTCTACTAGGTAAGGAGACCACAACTGCAATAAGCCTACAAGCCATACACAGAACAGTGGGAAGGCAAAGAAACATAAGTCTTGTGCTTCCACAAGACAAATCCTCACAAAAAGTCCTGGATGAAACAGAAGTAATCAAATTACTGGATGCAGAGTATAAAATAATGATTATTAGGATGCTTAAGGATCTCAAAGATACAATGGATGGACTTAATGAACACCTCAATAAAGAAATTATAAGCATCAAAAAGGACACGGAAATCATAAAGAAGCCAAAAAAACCCCATGTTTATTAGTAGTCACTCCTTACTCTCTTTCTCTTTAGTCCCTGGCAACCACTAATCTACTTTCTGTCTCTAAGGATTTGCCTATTGACAGTTCATACAAATGGAATCATACGATATGTGTGGTCTTTTGCATCGAGCCTCTTTTACTTAGCAGGTTTTTAGGGTTTATCCATGTTGTAGCATATGTTAATACATTTATTTTCCTGATTTAATAATATTCCATTATATAAATTTACTACATTTTGCTTGTCCATTCATCAGTTTATTGTATTTAGATTTTTAATTTTTTAGCTATTATGAATAATACTGCTAGGAACATTCATGCACAAGTTTTTGAGTGGGCATCTGTTAGTTTTCTTGGATGTGTAATTAGGAATGGAATTGGTAGGTCAAATGATGCCTCTATGCTTACATTTGAGGAACTGCCAGACTATTTTTTCACTTTGCTGAGAGTTTTGATCATAAATGGGTGCTGTTTTTATCAAATGCTTTTTCTGTATCTATTGATATTATTATGTGGTTTTCCTCCTTCCTTTTGTTTATGTGATGAATCACATTGATTGATTTGCAAATATTGTACCAGCTTTGCCTCCCCAGAATAAATCCCACTTGATTGTGATGTATGATTTTTTTCATGTACTGCTGTATCCGGTTTGCTAATATTTTGTTGAGAATTTTAGCATCTAAATTCATCAGGGATATTGGCCTGTAGTTTTCTTTCTTTGTATTGTCTTTGCCTGGTTTTGGAATCAGAATTATACTCGCCTCATAAAAGGAGCTTGGAAGTTTTCCCTCCTCTTGAAATTTTTGAAATAGCTTGAGAAGGATAGGAATTAGTTCTTTGAATGTTTGGTAGAATTCGCCTGTGAAACCATCTGGTCCCGGGCTTTTGTGTGTTGGGAGTTTTTTGATAAGTATTTTGATCTCATTTGTTGTAATCAGTCTATTTAGGTTTTCTAATTCTTCCAGATTGATTTTTGAAAGATTATATTTTTTTGAGGAATTTGTCCATTTCACCTAAGTTGTCTAGTTTTTTGGCATACAGTTCTTCATAGTATTTTCTTACAATCTTTTGTATTTCTGCTGTTTTATATGTTGCTTTTCCACCTTCATTTCTAATTTTATTTATTTGAATCCTTTCTCTTTTTTTCTTGGTGAGCCTTTCTAAGGGTTCATTGAGCTTGTTTACTTTTTCAAAGAACCAGCTCTTGGTTTCATTGATCCTCTGTATTGGTTTTTTAGTCTCTATGTCATTCATTTCTGCTCTGATTTTTATTATTTCCTTCCTTCTACTTCCTCTAGGCTTTATTTGCTGTTTTTTTTTTCTAGTTCCTTTAGTTGCAGGATTAAGTTGTTTATTTGAGCTTTTTCTAGCTTCTTAAGGTATGCTTGTAATGCTATGAACTCCCCTCTCAGGACTGCTTTTGCTGTGTCACAGATTTTGAGTTGTATGCTCATTTTCATTTGTTTCAAGGAATTTTTTTATTTCTTCCTTGATCTCATTGTTGATGAATTATTAAAAAACATTCATTATTTAATAACATGCTGTTTAGTTTCCAAGTATTTGAGTGTTTTTTCAGTTTTCCTATTGTAGTTGATTTCTAGTTTCATACCGTTGTGGTCAGAGAAGATGCTTGATATGGTTTCAATCTTCTTAAATTTGTTGAGACTTGTTTTATGCTCTAGTATGTGGTCTGTCCTAGAGAATGTACCATGCACACTTGAAAAGAATGTATATTCTGCTGCTTTAGGGTGAGAGGTTCCAAAGATATCTATTAAATCCAGTTGATCTAGTGTGTCCCTTAATTCTGCTGTTTCTTTGTTAATTTTCTTTCTTGAGGATCTATCCAGGGATGTTAATGGGGTATTGAAATCCCCTAAAATTTTAGTATTGCTGTTGATCTCGCCCTTTATGTCCATCAAAGTCTGCTTTACGTATTTGGGTGCTCCTATATTAGGTTCATAGATATTTCTAATGGTTATCTCTTCCTGTTGATTGCTCCCTTTATCATTAGGGTAGTGACCTTCTCTATCCCTTACTACAGTCTTTGTTTTAAAGTCTATTTTGTCAGATATCAGTGCTGCTACCCCAGCTTTTTTTTAAATTTCCATTTGCATGAAATATATTTTTTCATCCTTATACTTTCAGTCTATGTGTATCTTTTGTTTTGAGCTGGGTTTCTTGTTGACAGTCTATGTACAGGTCCTGTTTTTTTATCCATTCAGCTACCCTATGTCTTTTGATTGGAGCATTTAGTCCATTTACATTTAAGGTTATTATTGATATATAGTTGTTTATTGCCATTTAAAAAAAAATCTACATTCCTCTTTTACTAGATTCCTCCCCCTTTGTTCTGTCTACAGCAGTCCCCTTAACTTTTCTTGCAGCATTGGTTTGGTTGTAATGAATTCCTTGAGAGGTTTTTGTTTGTTTGTTTGTTTGTTTTGTCTGGGAAGCTTTGTATTTCTCCTGTTTTTTTTTTAAATAAAAGAAACATTGTAATCATTGTAACAATAATACACTATAATATGATAAATGCATAATAAATATATTTGTAATATTTTATATTGTAATTATGTTTACATGCCTATTAATTTTTAATAATAATTGTAAGAAAAAAGTACTCATTTAAATACAAATACGTCACATCACACCCAATGGATTGACTCTGCATTGATCGAATACAGACACTTACAGATTAGTCTTCCGATATCAAAAAGGAGGACATGTAGGAGGACACTTTTCGAGGGAGGATGGAACTTACAAAAGGACTCTCCTCCCTAAAGGAGGACTATTGGTCACCTTAATCACAACCCTGACCTAGGTTGACTTTCTTTTTATGATTACTGCAGTTTTTCTGTCATAATTTAAGGAGGGGGTGATCAACAACAGGGCTGATTTACCTGTTAAGTAGAGTGGCACAGTACCTAGGACCTATGGTACTTTTAGGTGTCCACAAATATATTATAATTTTAATTTCTTTTAAAATCAGAAGAAAAATATGAATATAATAACAATGAATATATAATACCAGATCCAGCTTTGACTGTATTCTTTTTTTTTCTTTCTTCCTTTTTTTATATAAATAAATTTTTATTTTAATGGGGTGACATCAATATATCAGGGTACATATATTCAAAGAAAACATGTCCAGGTTATCTTGTCATTCAATTCTGTTGCATACCCATCACCCAAAGTCAGATTGTCCTCCGTCACCTTCTATCTAGTTTTCTTTGTGCCCCTCCCCCACCCCTCCCCCTCTCTCTCCTTCCCTCCCCCCACCCCCCGTAACCACCACACTCTTGTCCATGTCTCTTAGTCTCGTTTTTATGCCCCACCAATGTATGGAATCCTGCAGTTCTTGTTTTTTTCTGATTTACTGATTTCACTCCGTATAATGTTATCAAGATCCCACCATTTTGTTGTAAGTGATCCGATGTCATCATTTCTTATGGCTGAATAGTATACCATGGTGTATATGTGCCACATCTTCTTTATCCAGTCTTCTTTTTTTTTTTTTTTTATAGTGATTAAAGCCTTTAAGCAAACTCTTGGCCAATACAGCAAGAATCCATAAAAGAATAGTGTCCTTAACATGTTCACCAAGTCCAAGTTGGCCCCATCACCATGCCAAATCCCTGAAAAATGCAACCCAACCCCAGTTCAGTCTGTTAGGAGCTGTCACAAGGAGAGGAGCAGGAGTCCAGGAAAAGTCCACCTCCAGGAAAAGTTCGCATGGCACTGGAAATTGTTGTCACAATTCTATACTTTGCAGCTCATGTCCAAGTCCCAATGACCGCTGCTTCTAGCTGGTAATGATTCAGGTAGACAGGAAAAGCCATCTGCCATCTGCAGCATGTGTGGAGATGGAGCTTCTGTTCTCCTCTGCCTGGAGAGATGAGACCAGGTTGCTTTTCCCTGGAGCTCTGAGACTGTGGCTTGGTAAAGAGAACCTCAGGATACACTAAGCTGGGTGGCAAAGGTAGATTCATAATAGAAGTTGGCAAAAGGTGGGAAGAGAGCTCTAAATTTAGGAGTAGGTCACAGCCTGAAATATGAGTGGGGCATTGAGGTAGGAGGAATAAAGGAAACACTGTATATTAAACAAAGCAGCAGAAAATAGGACTATCAACACCCACAACAGAGATCTTTGAGGGAAGAATAAAAAACCTGACTATTCAGGCAAGACATAGTTAAGTGGCCCTTGTGCAAATGAGATCAGTTTACCTGCTTCTTGGAAAAAATACCCTAGGCTCATCCACAGTGTCGTAGATGGGGCTGATGGCCCTGGGCACCTTCAGCCTTCAGTGGCAAACCCCAGCATTCTGGGCAAGGTTAGGTCATAGGTGGCTGGAGCAGGGCTGGAAGAGACTGAACCCTCCCTTAGAGGAGCGAGGGAGAAGCCTACCTTCCAGTGTCTCTCTTTCCTCACAGCAGAGGCATGTAAGTCTGGCAGGCTTTAGCTCAATGACCTTCCTTTCCACTATTGATGCAGGACCCAGATGGCATCCTATGAGACCCCTTTGGGGTGTTGGAGCCTTTAAGGGCGTATCCTAAAGGCTGGTAGTTCCCCTGATCTCTACTGGGCTTTTTCTGCCTCTTGGTATCTTAAAGGCCATGCTCAGAAGATCTCGCTGAGGGGTTTGAGGATCCCCATCTGCCTATATAAATCTTTTCCATATATCTGGAGCAGTCTTGGTGTGGCTTCTTCAGTGTTCCTTGGTTGAAGAGTCCTCTTAGTTTAGTCCAAAGTTGGTTTTTCCAGATGATAGTTCTTAAAATTAGTTTGTAATCCACTTTGGCTCTGGGAGGTGGATGTTGGTATGTCTGCCTACTCCAGCACCATCTTGTCTTCTCTCTCCTATTTTAAATGATAATCTTGCTGGATAAAGAAGTCTTGGTTGTAGGTTCTTGTTCTGCATTACTTTGACTATTTCTTGCCATTCCCTTCTGGCCTCAAGTGTTTCTGTTGGAAAGTTGGATGTCAACCTTATGGTGGATCCTTTGTAGATGATAGACTGTTTTTCTCTTTCAGCTTTTAGTATTTTTTCTTTATCTCTTAGCTTTGATATTTTGATTATGATGTGTTTTGGTGTGGGTCTCTTTGGGTTCTTTTTTTAATGGAGTTCTCTCTGCTTTTTGAACATGTGTGACTTTTTTCTTCATCAATTTAGGAAAGTTTTCAGCTATGATTTCTTCAATCAGGTTCTCTATTCCATGTTCTTTCTCTTCTCCTTTAGGAACTTCTATTATGTGGATATTGTTTCTCTATAAGTTGTCACAGAACTCTCTTAGAGTTTCCTCAGACTTTTTAATCTTTTTGTTGTTGTTGTTGCTGTTCTGCTTTCACGCTTTCACTTATCTTGTCTTCTAAGTCACTGATTCAATCCTCTGCTTTATCCAGGCTGCTTTTAATTCCTTCTAGTGTAGTCTTCATTCTGACATTATTTTTGTTGTTTCTGTCTGGCTCTTTTTTATGATTTTACTGTCCTTTTTGATGCTTGTTATCTCTTTATTTAGGTGTTCATTATGTCTATCCATTGTTGCTCTAAGATCTTTGATCATCTCAACAGTCATTATTTTAAACTCTGTATGCAGTAATTTGGTTATTTTTATCTCAGTCTGTTTTCTGGGAATTTCTCTTGTTGATTCATTTGGATTGCATTTCTTTGTCTTCCCATTTTGTCTGTGTATACACTCTTCCTTTGGGTGTGTTGTTTGTGTAGCTAGGTGAGTCTAGGGTTGGTATTTTCTGCTTCCAATTTTTAGTTGTGTTGTTTCTAACTATTCTTGGGTTGGCATCAGCTGTTGTTTGTAATCTGCTGTGAACTACTTATCTGCTATCACTATTCTTTTTGCTATTTGTGTCGGCGTTTTCTGTGTTTTAGCTGACTCAGGTGTGAGGAGCCCTTCCTTAAGCTACCACTCTAACAAGGGTTGTTAGGTCCTGAACTGATGCTCTTTGTATCTGGCTGCTGGATGTGCCTGCCCTGGACCTTTCTGGCCAGGGCCTGGTGCAGATCAGTGGGGGTCACTGCCTATGACTGGCTCTTATCAACCTTTTTGGAGCTACAGGCAATCCAGATCTTGTTGCTGCCTCCGCGGGCCTCAGGTGCCATTGTAAATATCAGCTGCCCTCCTAGGCTAGCTTTTATCTACTCTTGGCCTGGGGGAAGTTCCTTTAAAAGTTCAAGTTGCCCAGAGATCCACTTTCTGCTGCCTCTTATTCCTGACTACTTTTTGGTCTCAGTACTATAATTCAGTGATTAGGTACAGTATTGGATGTGGCTTGCCCCTTAGCCTCAGATATCTTTCTATCTAGACTTTTTATTTTATTTTGTTTTTTTCTTCTTTTTCAGCACTCAGAAGGGTGTGGTCTCAGGGGTCCAGTGGGTGTTGTCTCTTTGTTCCCAATGTATGGTGTGTCCACTGGCCCCTATCTGCCGCTGTCGCCACTTCGTGCATTTGGGCTTGGTCCTGCTAGTGCCAGCCCACCTCTGTGGCTGCGGTGGCTTCCATTGCCCCTTGTGGGCCCGTGTGTGCCCTCTTGGACCGCCCCCTAGATCAACTGGGCCCTAGCCTCCACCAAGGGCAGGCTCACACTGCAGGCTGGATTGCATGTGAGGTCAGACCTCCACAGTGGCCTGCAGCCGCTTTTGCTGCCGTGGTGGGCCCGCACTCGCCCGTTCAGACCGCGTCTACTGTAGCTTGGGCCTCAGCCGCTGCCAGGGGCGGGTCCATGCTGCAGGTGTGAGTGTGCATGAGCTCAGACCTCTTCAGCAGCCACCGTGGCCTCTGCCTTTATGGGTGGACCTGCACACAGCTGCTCGGACTGCTTCCGCTGTTGCATGGGCCTCAGCCGCTGCTCGGCCCTGATTGTGCGCGAGCTCAGGCAGCCTCCGCGTCATCTGGACCCCCTCTGCCTCCAAGGGTGGGCAGGATTATGCGTGAGCTTGGACCTCTGCAGTGGTAGCTGCAGCTCCTGGCTCCATTCTCGCCTCTGCGGGCAGGCCCACACGCTCCTGCTCAGTCTGCCCTGGCTCCTGCAGTTGTGCCCTACCATCGCCGGCCTGCCCCCCATGAGCACTCAGCAGCAAGGCGGGGGCGGTGTAGCTTAGACCCCAGTACCACTACCTGTGTCACTAACGTGCTGCCTGCCTCTAAGCGCCTCTTTGTTCTGACTGGAGCAGGAGAGCCTCCAGTGGGCGGGGTAATTTCTTCCCTTTGCTGGTGTTGCTGCTCTGAGGAAAAATCTTCACTTTAGATTTGGGGCATGATTCAGCCCAGGTGTTAGGGTGTCCATCCCTCAGCCCAGGGGTTAGTGTGTCTGCCCTGTGCCTCGGAGACCACACTCTCTCCTGGCAACTCCGGTCCTCCCAGTCCTCCCTGCTCCTGGACCCCTGGCAGGTGGCTGTGAGCGAGGCTTTCCGTGCGGTCCCTTCAATATGGAGCCTGAGTCTGAGTTCTGTCTCCTCTCAAACAGTATCTAAGCTCCTTTCTCAGCCAAATACAGTCCGTTTGCCTATTCCAGGCTCCAGGGCTCTAGGCTGGAACACTAGTTCTGGGGCGGAGGACCCACAGCCCACAACTCGCCGGTACTCCTCCCCACCGCAAGAATCCCTCCCAGCCGTCGCTCGTTCCCGGGAGCCGGGCAGCTCTTTCCATGTCTCTGCCTTTCCTACCAGTCTCAGTGTGGGTTCTTTGGTGGTACTTGGCTGTAGAATCCTCTTAGTTTAGTCCAAAGTTGGTCTTTAAAGATGACTGTTCTCAGAATTAAGTTGTAATCCACTTTGGTTCTGGGATGTGGGAGTTGGAGCATCCGCCTACTCCGTGGCTGGACTCTCATCTCCCAGCTTCATGCTTTTAGATGTAGATATCTAGTTGTCTTGGCCCCATTTGTTGAAAAGACTGTTCTTTCCCTTTTGAATTATTTTGGCACCTTGTTAAAAGTTAACATAAATGTGAGGATTTATTTCTGGACTCTCAATTTTATTTTATTGATTTATTTGTCTATTATACTTATACCATACTGTCTTAATTACTGTAAATTTGTAGTAAATTTTGAAATTGAAAAGTGCATGTTCTCCATCTTCGTTTTTGTTTTTTCAAGATTGGTTTTGCTACTCTGGGTCCCTTGTATTTCATATGAAATTTTATGCAGAATTTCAATTTCTGCAAAAGAGTCACCTGGTATTCTTAGGGATTATATTAAATCAATTTGAGGATTATTGTTATCTTAACATTAAGTTTTCCAATCCATAAGCACAGGATATTTTTCTGTTTATTTGAGTCTTTTTAAATTTCTTTCAACAATTATTTTGTGTAATTTTCATTACTCAAGTCATTTTTTAAGTGTGAAATTCAGTAGGTTTTAGAATACACAACTACCTAATTTAAGAACATTTTTGACCCCCCCAAAAAAGAACCCAAATCTCTTCCTAGCCTCTGGCAACCACTAATCTATTTTTTGACTCTATGGATTTGCCTGTTTTTGACATTTCTTATAAATGGAACCATATGCTATGTGGTCTTTTATATCAGGCTTCTTTTATTTAACATAATGCTTTCTGGGTTCATCCATGTTTTTGTGTCTATAAGTACTTCATTTTTTATGGCTAAGTAATATTCCGTCATATGGCTATGGCTATACTACATTTTATTTATCCACTCATCACTTGATGGACATTTGGGTTGCTTTCACTTTTTTGGCTATTAAAAATGCTGCTGTTATGAACACACACACACACACACACACACACACATATGTAATGTTTTCATTTATCTTGGGTATATAATTAGGAATAGAATAACTCTACATTTAACATTTTGAGGAACTGCCGGACCATCTTTCAAAGCAGCTATACCATTTTTCACTCTCACCAGTAATGTGTGAGCATCTCAATTTTTTTCATTTTTGTACACACCTGTTATTAGTGCCTGTCCTCTGATTATAGCCATCCTAGCATTTCATTGGCATTTTATTGTGGTTTTCGTTTGCATTTACCTAATGATGTGGAGCATCTTTCTAACTTCTTATTGGCTATTTATATATATTCCTGGGAGAAATGTCTATTTGGATCCTTTGCCCTTTTCATTTATTTATTAGTATATTTTTTATTTGAACTTATTGGGATTACATTGGTTTGCAGAACCATACAGGTTTCAAGTGAAGAACTCAGTATAACACCATCTGCACACCACATCATGCACCCTCTGCCCCAAACAAGGTCTCCTTCAGTCCCCATTTTGCCCCCTTTGCCCACCTCCACCTACCCCCACGCCCTCTTTCCCTCTGGCTATTGCCACCCTGTTGTCTGTGTCCGTGTGTTATGTATATATGTTTTCAGTTTGTCTTTTTACTGTTGAGTTGTAAGCATTATCTGTGTATTCTGTATACTAGATTCTTATCAAAAACAGTTTGTTAATGTCATGCTCTAATAAACATAATAATCAGACACTGTTATCAATATGCTATAGTAAAATATTAACCAGAAAACTTAGGAAATAGGGTATCTGTTGTGAGATGTATTGTTAATGAAGAGTCAAATAACAATGTTAATAGAAAACCACTTAAAGTATATTATTATATTTTCTTTATATAGTAAAGATAGTATGTGAAGCTATTTAAATCTCTTGGAGGCTTATGGCCTTTTAAGAACGTAGCAGAGTGCTTATTTTGTGAAAATACTTAAGAGTTAGATGGTTTTGTACCCAGGCCATACTATGAAAGTTATTTTTGTATCATTAATAATTTATTTGCTTTATATTCAATAATTTATTCTTTCTTCCTGAAAGTAGGTAATACAGTATAGTTTTTTTTTTTTAAGTTCTGGTAAATTTAACATCTTCATTAGTTGATTTCTCATTACTCTCACAATAAATCTTAAAAAAAGTTTTTTAATGTTTATTTTGATTTTAGAGAGAAAGGGAGAGAGAGAGAGAGAGAGAGAGAGAGAGATAGGAACATCAATCTTTTCCTGTATGAGCCCTGACCAGGGATTGAACTGGCAACCTCTGTGCTTCAGAACTGTGCTTTAACCAACTGAGCTATCCGGCCAAGGCAATAAATCTTAACAGTACCTTTTATGAAGGAACACTTGACAATATAAAATAATAATTTCAGATTTCAACAAACAATGTTTGAAAACACAGGAGAAGCATAGTAAAAATAATAGTAATATAATTCTATTCTGATGGCAAGATAAAGAATAAGAAATTCTTACCAGACCTGTTTAGGCGGTGATGCAGTGAATAGGGCATTGACCTTGAACACTGAGGACCAAGGTTCGAAACTCCGAGGCTGCTAGCTTGAGCGTGGGTTCCCCACCTTAAGTGTGAGGTCACCAGCTTGAGGTTGGGCTCCTTGGCCTGAGCATGAGATCATCAATATGATTCTGGGTTGTTGGCTTGAGCCCAAGGTCGCTGGCCTGAGCAAGGGGACACTGGCTCAGTTTGAGCCTCCATCAAGGCATATATGAGAAAGTGAACAACTAAAGTGCTGCAACTACGAGTTGATGCTTCTCATCTCTCTCCCTTGCTAAAAAAAAAAAAAAAGAAAAAAAATTTCCTACCAGATTCAATGAAAGGACATAGGTTTTGAAGGATGAGTCTCAGGTGTAGTTGTTAAAATAATTTTAAAATTCAGTGAAGTAAAGTTTTGGAAGTATCAGGCCCAAGCCAAAATTGAAATATAATTTAAATAAGTTCTGTGGTGGTCTAATAGCTGAATTAGGAACATCATTATTATGAATGGAGACAAAAATGTTACACATTCTCTAGTAAAGAAGGAATTTGCTTTGTGTTTGTGTTTTAAGATTTGGAAAGTTAGCATATTCAACAAATTAAACACAGAGTAAATTAGTAAATAAATAGACTGGGATGTTTATTTTTCACATCATTTTAAAGTATTTTAATGTTTTTTGAAAAATTTTAAAGAAGCAAGAGGCTAACTTTAATCTTCTACAAGTGCTACTTTAAGCTACAGTGAATTTCTTTGTCTTGAATTTTAAGAAAAGCAGACTCTTCCTCAAAATAGTAAATTGGAGTTACAGAGAATTGAAATTGGGTCTAGGAAAAAAAATGTGTTAAGAAGCAAACTGATAAGTATATGATAATGAATTACTCTTTCAGTGCATAACTCTTACTTGCATTTGCCTTTGTGCTACAACTGTTAAAGTGGTTCCTGTGTCAATATGAATAAATATGAATTCACCTAACACCATATGGAGGAAGTTGATTAATTGTGCAGTAAAGTATATTGGAGTGTTAGAGACCACAGTAGTATATCGATTATACTTGACACTTAAAAAATTATCTTTAAGGAATCAAGAAGTCCATCAAATATTTTTTCAGTGAGTGTTTCATAAATACAGTATACAACAAAGGAACTTTCTATAGACCGTAATATATCTGTTGGAATCTGGTGCTTAACCAAGAATAATGGTCATTTTACAGGATTGTGTTAATGAAAGCCAGTGTACAGTTGACAGTTTTAGGTAGGAAATAACTCCTTATATATACTACTACATTTGCATAAGGAATGTCTAGACAGAGATTATAGGTACAAAAGATCCTTGACATTGAGAGAGATGCTTTAAGACATTTCTGAGTCCACGAACTTGTGAACTGTACTATAGCATTTAATATCCCATTCAAAAGGCATAAAGCGTGAAGAGGGAAGTGCACAAAAGTCTCTCTGAGGTGTGATGCCAGGCAAGCAGGAAGTCCACTAACTAGCCACCGGACTTTCATCTCCACATTAGCCTTAGTTTATGTCTGGGCCTCAGGAACTTCGCAAAATGCTACCTGCCTTGGAATTTGGATTTGCTGTAGATGATATAATGTAGAAACCTGGAGTGACAACTGCCAAGAAACTATGATCTATCTTGTCCTTATACTTTATATTGAAATAATTATCAGTCATAGAGTCCTAATTAGGAATGAGTTTTTTTCAAAGAGTTCCCTTTACTTTTTTGCTTTTGTGTTTCCAAGAGCCCATAAAAGCACATGAGAAATTTTTTTAAATCATTTTCACTTATACTTTAGAAATTATATCAGGCCTTGCCCGCTGACTCAGTGGATGGAGTGTGGGCCTGGTGTATGGATGTTCCAGGTTCTATTCTTGGTCAGGACACAGAGGAGAAGTGACCATCTGCTTCTCTCCCCCTCCCTCTCTCCTCCTCCCCACCCTCTTCCCTCCTTCTCCCTTCCTCTCCCCTCCTCCTCCTCCCTCTCCCTCTCCCCCACCCCCTCCCTCCCTCCTTCCCCCTCTCCCCTCCCCCTCCCTCTCTTTCTCCCTCTCCCTCTCCCTCTCCTTCTCCCCCTCCCTCTCCCCCTCCCCCTTTCTCTCCCTCTCCCCTTCCCTCTCCCTCTCCCTCCCTCTCCCTCCCCTCCCCTCCACCTCCCCCTTCCTCTCCCCCTCCCTCTCCCCCTCCCCCTCCCCTCCGCCTCCCCCTCTGCCTCCCCCTTCCTCTCCCCCTCCCTCTCCCCCTCCCCCTCCCCTCTGCCTCCCCCTCCCCCTCCCCCTCCCCCTCCCCCTCCCTCTCCCCCTTCCTCTCCCTCTCCCCCTCCCCCTCCCTCTCCCTCTCCCTCTCCCTCTCCCTCTCCCTCTCCCTCTCCCTCTCCCTCTCTCCCTCCCCCTCCCCCTCCCTCTCCCTCTCCCTCTCCCTCTCCCCCTCCCTCTCCCTCTCCCTCTCCCTCTCCCCCTCCCTCTCCCTCTCCCTCTCCCCCTCTCCCTCTCCCTCTTCTCCTCCTGCAGCCAGTGGCTCTATTGGTTCCAGTGTCTTCCTGGGCACTGAGGATAGCTTGGTTGATCGAGATTGGCACCAGACAGAGGTTGCCGGGTGGATCCTGGTAGGGGTGCATGTGGGAGTCTGTCTCACTATCGCCCCTCCTCTCAATTAAAGAAATAAATAAAATAAAAATTATATCAAATGTTTTTTCAAGCTTGATATATCCACTGTCTTAACATCATCAGATGTTGAAAGTTTCAAGTTTCAATTTCTATAATACAGTACATCTTTATGTAGATTTTTACTTGTTGCCTAGCTACATGTGTTGTTAAGTAATAAAACATTTACCATTTTTTTCTTTATGTGTGATTAAAGTGAAACAGTCCCTTCAAATCTAATTTCTGTGGACTGACTTGCTATTGGAGTGGGCATAACCATTCCAGTTCAGCCACTGTTCTTAATAGCTAACCCCACTTTCCAGTGAGTACTTGTTGAGCATTTGGGGACTTCTTTCCTCAGGCCCATCAGATATCCTGTCGCTCCCTTCCACACAGATATCAACCTGAAGTATGGATGCTTTGTTGTCACCTACATACACTACTGCGGGGTTCATGACGACACCGTTCTACCTTGTTGTAAATCTCTGTGGATTTAATTTTGCTATCTAGTTGTCTATTTTTATGTGGGGATTCAGAGAAATTGCAAAGCTGTACTGTTCCTACCACCATCTTCTCTAAACCCTTTTGAAAATCCCTGCTGTATTAATAGCCATGTGTCTCTATTCTGATTACAGTTTTTAGGTTTATGTGCCTGTTTTCTCTTGATCAGTCAGAGGTTTGTTTTTGTGTGTGTGGCTTCTTTTTTAAATTAATTTTTAAAAACCCAAAGTATTTTAAAATATTTTTTCCTGAGAAACCCACTTTTGGTTCTGTTCTCTCTCGGGGCGGTGAAGAGGTGACTCAGTGAGCGGCCTGCTGGGCTGCGCTTGGAAGTTCCAGGCTGCAGCGCCTCCAGCTGCTGCTGGCGTTGCTGCTTCATCAGCGACCTGAGGAGTCAGAGTTGGGGAGAGTGAAGGATGCAACTAGACAAGTCTCTCCTCGGTCATGGAGACAGGGCTCTGCTGCAGGCTCGTCTCCCCTCCCCCACTTTGGTGCCCAGTTACCTCTGTTTCCTTGTAGCTTTTCAAAGTTTTGTCTTCTATTTTTGATGGTTATTTGTGTCTAGACTCCATCAATACTCAATTTCCAGGGATGGTCAAGTGTTGGGGAGGTACAATGGCTGCTGACCTATTTAACTTGTCACTTTATTAAGAACTAGATGCCTTTTTAGGGTTATAATATATACAGGCATACCTCATTTTATTGCACTTTGCTTAATGAGCTTCACGGATGTTGTGTTTTTTTACAAATTGAAGGCAAGACCTACTGTTGGCACAAAGACTATGGCTTGCTTTATTGTGGTTGTCTGGAACTGAACCCGCAACATCTTGAAGGTATGCCTGTATAGCCAGATATTGTACATTCCCTGTACTGACAGTTTACTAGTGTTCAGCTGATAAGGGTCCTTTCTTTCTGAACAATTGCATTTGATAACACTTACTCCCAACTTTCACTCACAAAAAGAGATGTAAGTGCTGTAGATTTGACTTGGTAACTGCTTCCCTTTTTCAAAATGACAAGGATAACACATAATTTAACCGTCTCTTATCTGAATAGGATTTTTTTCTTATTTTCAAAAAGGCTTTCTGTATTCGGTATTATAAATATTATAAATATTAGGAAATGTATAATACAGGGTGGGGCAAAAGTAGATTTACAGTTCATAGGAAAATAATACAATAATAATAACATAAGAATAAATTCAGTGTTTTGTGTACTTACAACTGTAAAACTGCTTTTACCCCATCCTATATTTTTGACAGAGTGGGAAATGTAATTTTCAGAATATTAAATGCTTCCCTATACTTCTTTTATTAGACATTGTGTTAGTATCCCTTTAAATGAGATGACTAGTGTCTAATGATAAATGTGTTGAGGTGCTTTTTAAAAACTGTTTAACAAATCTTCGATTGAGCTTCAGTGAATTCCATGGGAAAGTCAGAGGAAAGCAGTGAAGCCGTCCCTGAGAGGCAGGTGGCTTCTAGGCTGACCTGCCATACTTCCTTAGATATGGTCAAGGTGTCCAAATAGATGTAAACAATTTACGACATAGCAGGCAGCATGAGCTTCATGTTCGGATTGGTTCCTCTTTCCCCCTAAGCTGTGTGGGGCCAATTTGTGTTTGTGTCACAGCTGAAGAACCTTAAGCTCCTACCTCCTTCCTATCCACCCGCAACTCTTATGAAGGGATAGCTAGCAAACCAGCCCAAGAGGAAGACATTATCTTTTTATTTACCTGGAAACAAATCTGCCCTCTGACTAGAAGGAGACATTATCTCTAGTTTCCAAGTATGTTCGGAAACATCCTTGAAAAGGTATCAGACGTGTGTATAAACACCAAAAGACAGAAAGCTGATGTGGCGTTTTATGGGCACTATTGGGTGTTTTGAAATATATTTCCTTCTGCCTATGACACCCCATACACCTCCACCTAAGGTAGAACTGGCAGCTTGTTCGAAACATGTTAACAGCTAATAACATTAAACATTCTGAAATGAAAAAAATTAACAAATTTTAAAACTTAAGAAAAAATTAAAAATACAAATGAATGGAACTTGTGTATAGTCTTAGACAAACAGATGAACTTTATTTGTGATTGTGTTTCATATGAGAATTAGCAAATAATATATCCAATTTCATAAAGTTTAATAACAAAAGATGGAAGTTTTACCTTATTAAGCTGTGAACATCTTTAGAAATTATTTTAAGGAAATTTCTTGTCTATATAACAAGTAATAATGAGCCTTTTCTGATTTTGTGTATTAGTGTTCAGCAATCTAAAATTCTTGAGGAACTTTCAGAATCTAGGATTGTTTAGAGTAAACAATCTATTAGTTGCTGATTTATATTAACCACACAGTATTCTATACTACAAAAATTCGTGGAAGGATTCGTAAAGAAAACAGTTCGAAGTGGTGAACAGTCTGTCTGAAGATTTTTGCTTCTAGTAAATAAAATCATCCTCGATTTGCTAAAGATTTGAATAAAGGGTACCAGCAGTTCTCCAGTCCTAATAGTAATTTCTTTTTAGAATCTCTAGGGCTGCGTAGTAAGGTTCTGAGGAAAATCGAAGAGCTCCGGACAAAGGTGAAAACCCATTCTTCTGAAATTCCTGATGAATTTGTATGTCCAATCACTAGGGAGCTTATGCAGGATCCTGTCATTGCATCAGGTATGTGTGATGCTATTCTAAGTTTTGGGGCATAAAGTGTGCTAAATGAATAAATAATGTAGACAGTTTACAGAAATATGTTTAAATGTAGAAAATTTTCAAAATTCCTTTTATTTCTTGAAGTAGTTTTCTTTTAAAAAACTCATTAGAAGCCTAATGAATTTGTAGTAGAAAGTATTGGAAAGATGTGGAGAAAAGGGAACCCTGATGCTCTGTTGGTGGGAATGTAAATTAGTAAAAATAAAACCCATTAAATCTGAGATGAACTGTTACTGAACACTGTATATCTCTTAATAAATAAAATTGATGGAGTAGGTTTGGATAAGATGCAAGACAAAAGGAGTAAGTTTTTTACAAGCTTTACTTAAATTTCTGAAATGTATAGATACTGGAATATAAAGTTAAAATAATGTTTTTGTAGGGATAGACTGTTGAGATCTCTGATGTTTAGTTTATCTTTCATGAATTTAAACCTTAACAAAATAAGAACTTAAAGATTAAGTTGCATCATTCCACATTAATTTCAAAATTTTCCTCAGTAAACACAGATATATGCTTTAAGTAGTTGTAATCAGTGAGTCCATATTATATTGTTTTTAAATTTTTGTGTAAAACATTATTATATACATGTTTCTAAATATTGGCTTAGAATATTGACTTAATTTTCAGTTTTAATAATTTTATTCTATTGTAGCTATATGCTACATTTTGTTTGACTTCTAATATTTGGTATATGTATGAGTTTGCAAATAAATATGTATGAGTTTGGTATATGTGTGAGTTTGCAAATCTTTGTGTTGTAAATAGCATTGCACATCTCGGAACTCCCTTCGTTCTGCTGTTACTTTTACTTATGGTTATTTTCATGGCATGGGTGCTCCTAGCAGAATTAACTAATCAAAGAATTTTTTTATGAACATGAAAAAGGACAGTCTTGATAGTTTTTGTTAAATTTGTTATTAACAATTTGTTATTGTTTTCTGTGGGAAAAACATTTACAGTGTTACCAGAAATATATTTAAGTGTACTGTTTTTCCAGTTTTGTTATCATTAAATTTTATAACTATTGAGGTGAGTTTAATGGTTGTTTGGAATTGTATTCCTATATTGCAAGGGAGGCCATACATTCTTCTTTTTTTCCCCTAGTTTCTTTACATCATCATTTTTTTAAAAATTTAATTTATTGGGGTAACATTGGCTAATAACATTATGTAAGTTTCAAGTGTAAAGTTCTATAAGACATCATCTGTATATTGCATGTATGTTAGAGTCTAGTCTTCTTCCTTTTTTTTTTTTATAGAGACAGAGTCAGAGAGAGGGATAGACAGGGACAAACAGGCAGGAATGGAGAGATGAGAAGCATCAATCATTAGTTTTTCATTGCGCGTTGCGACACCTTAGTTGTTCATTGATTGCTTTCTCATATGTGCCTTGACTGCGGGCCTTCAGCAGACCGAGTAACCCCTTGCTCGAGCCAGGGACCTTGGGTCCAAGCTGGTGAGCTTTTGCTCAAACCAGATGAGCCCGCACTCAAGCTGGCGACCTTGGGGTCTCAAACCTGGGTCCTCTGCATCCCAGTCCGACGCTCTATCCACTGCGCCACCGCCTGGTCAGGCTAGAGTCAAGTCTTTGTCACTATATATCTGGCTCCCTTTACCCTCTTCATCCTCCTCCCACCCACTTTCCCTCCGATAACTGTCATACTGTTATCTGTGTCTATATGTTTTTGTTTTGTTTTGTTTGTTGCTTTCTGTTTTATATCCCACATATAAGCAATATTTCCTTTGACATATTGCACTTAGCATGAAACTCTCAATATCCATTCATTATTGTTTATAGCGGAGTAGTTTTCCATTGTGTGTGTGTGTGTGTGTGTTTGTGATGTCTTCTTTATCCAACCATCTTAGGACACTTAAATTGTTTCTATGACTTGGTTATTATGAATAATGCTGCAGTGTATGTAGGGACACATATATCTTTCATGTATAAGTGTTTTCAAATTTGGGGAGGTAAATACCCAGAAGAGGGATTGCTGGGTCATATGGTGATATTTCTATTTTCAGTTTTTTGAGGAGCCTCCATACTGTTTTGTATAGAGGCTGCACCAATTTACATACCCACCAGTAGTGTACATACAAGGGTTCTCTTTTCTCCACATCCTCTCCAACACTTATTATTTCTTGTCTTATTGATAATAGCCATTGTAACAGGTGTTAGATGGTATATCATTGTGGTTTGCATTTACCTTATAGCTAGTGAGGTTGAGCATCTTTTCATATATCTGTTGGCCATCTGTATGTCTTGGAAAAAATACCTGTTCAGGTCATCTGACCATTTTTTAAATTTGATTGTTTGGTTTTATTGTTGAGTTGTATGAGTTCTTTGTATATTTTGGAGATATTGTTTGCAAATGTATTCCCCTATTTCATTGTTTGCCCTTTCGTTTTGTTGATGGTTTCTTTTGCTGTGCAGAAGCTTTAATTAAAAAAAATTTTTTTTCAGAAGCTTTTCTTTTTCCCTCTCTGGGTAGCTCAGTTGGGTAGAGCATCATCCTGATATGCCAAGGTTGTGGGTTCAATCCCTGGTCAGGGCACACATAAAAATCAACCAATAAATGCATTAAAATGTGGAACAACAGAAACTTTTATTTTGATGTAGTTCCATTTATTTATTTTTGCTTTTATTTCCCTTGTTCAGGGTCAAATTGACAAAAACCCCTCTGAGACCAAGGTTCATAGGTTTAGTGTCTATGTTTTCTGCTATGTATTTTATTGTTTCAGGTATTATAATTAAGTTCTTTAATCCATTTTGAGTTAATTTTTGTGTATGATGTCAGATAGCATTCTAGTTTCATTCTTTTGTTTGTGGCTTTCCAATTTTTCCACCACCATATACCAAGGAGCTTTCCTTTCTCTATTGTGTGTTTTTGGTTCCTTTGTTGAAAATTAGTTATGGGTATATGTGTGGGTTTATTTCTGGGCTCTCAATTCTGTTTCAGTTATCTGTGTGTCTGTTTTCCTGCCAATACCATACTATTTTGATTACTATAGCTTTGTAGTATAATTTGAAGCCAGGAAATGTGGTACCTCCAGCTTTGTTTTTCTTTTCCTCAGGATTTTTTTGGCTATTTGGGAGTCTTTGGGGTTTCATACAAATCTGATTTTAGTATGGCGGTGTTCTGATATCTTTTCCCTCTTTTTTTCACATTAACTGTCTTAGTTCTAGATTTTTGTTTTGTGGTTACCATGAAGTTTATGGGAAAAAAAAACAAGAAAAGTTTCATACATGCAATAGGCCTTTTTCTTCTGATTGCATATTATCTTCATGCCTGTGCAAGTTTAGTTCTTGTCTCCCACCCCTTTTATGTTTTTGTTGTCACAAATTATCCCTTTTGGTGCTGTGCATTTGTTTCCAAATTTCAGAAGCTATAGTCTTCTGTTAAAAAATGCTTTATTTGCTTTAATCTATATGTTATAATTAAGTATTTAATACCAATACCCTTTTCTGAGATAGGGTTGCAATTTCCTGATTTTCTGTTTTCTTACAGTTTTGTGTCCTTTTGTCATCTTGTTTCAGATAGAAAAACTGCTTTCAACATTTCTTGCAGTGCAGGTTTTGTGGTGATAAATTCCCTCACCTTTTGTTTGTCTGGAAAAGCCTGTATTTCTACTTAATGTCTAAAGGATATTTTTGCTGGATATATTATTCTTGGCTGGTGGTTTTTCTCTTTTAATGTTTTGAATATTTGGTTTCACTTTCTCCTAGCTTGTAAGGTTTCTGCTGAAAACTCTGATGATAATCTCATGGGGTTTCCTTTATAGGTTATAGTCTTCTTTCCCCCAGCTGCTTTGAGAATTCTTTCTTTGTTATTAATTTTTGATAGTTTTAATATAATGTGTCTTGAATAAGATGTTTTTGCATTGAGATAATTAGGTGTTCTGTTAACCTCTTAGCCTCTTGGATTTGAGGGTGCAGATCTTTTCATAGATTTGGGAAGTTCTTGATATTTGTTTGAATAGGATCTCTTGTTTCCTGCTCCCTTCTCCCAGTTCTGGAATACCCAATATTCTTATATTGCTCTAATAGAATCAGATAGTTCTTGTAGACATCTTTCTTTCTTTCCTTTCCTTTTCTTTTTTTTTAGGTGAGAGGAGGGGAAATAGTGAGGCAGACGCCCACATGTGCCCCAACCAGGATCTGCCCTGCAACCCCATCTGGGGCTGGTGCTTGAGTACTGAGCTATTTTTAGTGCTTGAGGCTAATAGGCTTCAATGGAGCTATCTTCAGCACCCGGGGCCACACTCAAACCAGTTGAGCCACTGGCTGCGGGAGGGGAAGAGGAATAGAAGGAGAGTGGTAGAAGTAGATGGTCACTTCTCTTCTGTGCTCTGACTAGGAATCGAACCTGGGATGTCCACATGCCAGGCTGATGCTCTATCCACTGAGCCACTGTCCAAGGCTGACTTCTTTCATTTAAAAAACATTTCAAGGCCCTGGCCGGTTGGCTCAGTGGTAGAGCATCAGCCTGGCGTGCAGGAGTCCCGGGTTCGATTCCCTGCTAGGGCACACAGGAGAAGCACCCATCTGCTTCTCCACTCCTCCCCTTCTCCTTCCTCTCTGTCTCTCTCTTCCCCTCCCGCAGCCAAGGCTCCATTGGAGCAAAGTTGGCCCGGGTGCTGAGGATGGCTCTGTAGCCTCTGCCTCAGGCGCTAGAATGGCCCTGGTTGCAACAGAGCAACGCCCCAGATGGGCAGAGCATCGCCCCCTGGTGGGCATGCTGGGTGGATCCTGGTCGGGCGCATGTGGGAGTCTGTCTGACTGCCTCCCCGTTTCCAATTTCAGAAAAATACAAAAATTAAAAAAAACCCATTTCAGTTCTTTCTCTTCTTCTTCCTGATTCATTTCTAGGTTTCTATTTTCAAGAGTACTAGTTCTTTCTTGAGATCCCTAGCTCTCAAATTCAAACTTCATCTCAGTTACTGAGGTCTTCAGCAACAAAATTTGTTTGGTTCTTTTATAGTTTCATTTCCTTTGGTAAAGTACCCCTTTTGTTTGTTGATTTTATTCCTGAGCTCATTGAATTACCTTTCTGAATTTTTTTGTAGCTCATTGAGTTTTTTAGAACAGCAATCTAGAATAGTCTGTCATTTAAATCACAGTCTTCCATATCTTTTAGTTTGTTTTCTGAAGACTTCATTTTCTTTCTGACCTACCTGTTACCTTGATTGTTCATGGTAGCTGATGAATTGAGGAGGTAGGTGTTCCTCTGTGTTCTGGGTCACCTTGGTTTCAGAACACCATGCCCATGTTGAGATGTGGTAGGTGATGTGGCTCCGGGCCTGTGAATTTTCAGCACTGTTTTGAAACAGGAAGCTGCCAGCTTCAGTGTACTGTCAGGTGTCCCAGCTGCCTCTGCCGGGTTCTGTGTGATGGGCTGGAGGAGGTGGGTCCATGCATCTGGAACTGTGTTTTTTCCACTGAGTTCAGCTGAAGTGTGCCCTGGCCGACTGCTGCTTTCCCCCCTCGTGGCCTCCACTGCTACTGTGTTAGCTCTAGCCACGTGGGCGGCCAGAGGTTGAGGAGAGAGCTGATTTCTTCATCTGCAGGTTTGTTTTTTTACTCTGCTGCTGGTGACTGTCCCACTGTAGCCGCCACTCCTCTGAACTGCATCTTTGTTCCTGTTATTCAGCCCAGCTGCAATGTGTACCAGCCACTCAAGCCAGAAAGTTGCCTCTGTCCATCCTGTCCTGGCTGCGCTACCAAGTGAATGCTGCAATCCCACCCTCCACGGCTGCCATGTCAGTCAGGGCCGCTGCACGCCCTGGGCTGTCCGTGGCTCCCATCTCTGTCATTCCCCTGTTCTCCCTCCTGTGCTTGCTCAGCCGTGTCCACCTTCAGATGTATCAATGCTCAGATCTATCGGGTGTGTTTCTGTGCTGATCAGAAAATCCTGTGTTAAATGACTAGTTTTCTGACTTGTAACTTTAAGGGGAGTTACGAGGAGATCTTCTCATGCTGCCATGCTGCTGATTCACTCCAATAAATATTTTAGGCCCTGGCCGGTTGGCTCAGCGGTAGAGCGTCGGCCTGGCGTGCGGGGGACCTGGGTTCCATTCCCGGCCAGGGCACATAGGAGAGGCGCCCATTTGCTTCTCCACCCCCACCCCCTCCTTCCTCTCTGTCTCTCTCTTCCCCTCCCGCAGCCAAGGCTCCATTGGAGCAAAGATGGCCCGGGCGCTGGGGATGGCTCCTTGGCCTCTGCCCCAGGCGCTAGAGTGGCTCTGGTCGCGGCAGAGCGACGCCCGGGAGGGGCAGAGCGTCGCCCCTGGTGGGCGTGCCGGGTGAATCCTGGTCGGGCGCATGCGGGAGTCTGTCTGACTGTCTCTCCCCGTTTCCAGCTTCAGAAAGAAAAAAAAATTTTTTATATGGCAGTTTACCATTTAAATATGCTTGGGTATAAACTATTTATTCATCTTCTTTATCTGAGGGACTTAAATACCAACTTTATATTATGTCCACATTATTAAGGGGTCTAATTATGTAGAATCCTACCTTGTTAGTATCGTTTTAATATATTTGTCTCTAGTTGCTCTGCACTTTTGTAGGCAGAAGCATGTTTCATTTATTCAACTGTAGACATTGTCTTCCAGTTTAAAAAAATGCTTAACTCTTATATTTGGAATTTTATATTTGCTTTGAGATATGATTGAACCAAGAACATACATTTTTTTAAGGTATCTTCTTTTAATTGTAAAATAATATATTCTCACTGTATAAAAAATTTTCAAACAATACAGAGGTATTTAAAGTGAATCATCTCATTGATCTGGTCTTAAGGTGAGAACTAACACCAGTTTTGTACATAATTCTATATATTTTACTCTGTTTATTCTTAAATATCACATTTTTAATACCAATTGAATGAAGATATTTTTATAAAACTGGGCTCATACACTTCATACTGTTTTGTGTCATGACTCTTTCTTTTTAGTTTTGGTGAAATCTCCGTGGACATTTTTCTGTTCCTATGTATGTAGTCATCCCTAAATGCTATTTTCATTTTTCTTAATTTAGTTCCCAGTGCAAGAAGAAGGCATCATGTTATCTAACTTTATCCTTTTTTTTAAAAGAAATTTCTGATTGTAACAGTAGTACACATTTATTAAAAAATTTTAAACTTCACAGAAATATACTTTATTCATTTTAAGGGCTGCCTAATATTAAAAAATGCCTGTGACCTATAATTTATTTCATTTCCTGTTTGATGTTTTGTTATTATAAACAGCAGCAGTACACATTTTGTATAAATTTACCTTTACAGTTTTTTTGTTTATTTGTTTTTTGGGTTTTTTTTTTTGTATTTTTCTGAAGTTGGAAATGGGGAGGCAGTCAGACAGACTCCCACATGCGCCCGACCGGGATCCACCCGGCACGCCCACCAGGGGGCGATGCTCTGCCCATCTGGGGCGTCGCTCTGTTGCAACCAGAGCCATTCTAGTGCCTGAGGCAGAGGCCAAGGAGCCATCCTCAGTGCCTGGGCCAACTTTGCTCCAATGGAGCGTTGGCTGCGGGAGGAGAAGAGAGAGACAGAGAGGAAGGAGAGGGGGAGGGGTGGAGAAGCAGATGGGCGCCTCTCCTGTGAGCCCTGGCCAGGAATCAAACCTGGGACTCCTGCACGCCAGGCTGACGCTCTACCACTGAGCCAACTGGCCAGGGCCTTACCTTTACAGTTGTAAAGTGAATGTTTCTGTAGAGTAGATAACCTAAAGATAAAATTATCTAAAGGATACTGACAGATAATCCTCTCAACAATGTATGGGGGCTCTATTTCCAACATCTGTTTCTGTACTGGATATTAGCAATCTTTTACTTTTAATTTATTATGTGGAAAGTAATTTGTATTTCTTGTATAAATTGAGTTTGAACACTTTTTACCACTTATATTTTTCTTATGTGGTTTTCGTTTTCATGAGCACTTAATCTGAGTTCCTTTATTTTTAGTTATTATTTAATAAGAAATATACTTGCAGGAGGCAGAATGGCCTAATATTTGAGTACATGCACTGAAGAACCAGATGTCTGGGTCTGAGTCTGTTTCCTTACTTATTAAATGAGGCACCAGTGGGAAGCTGTGTAACCTCTCTGTGTCTGATTTTTCTCATGTACAAAATGGGATATTAGCACTTACCTCATGGGATTCTTGTAAAGTTCAAATAAATTAATCTGTGTTAGGTCCTTAAAGAGCACCTGTCCCTAGCCTGACCTGTGGTGGCCCAGTGGATAAAGCGTTGACCTGGAATGCTGAGGTCACTGATTCCAAACCCTGGGCTTGCCCGGTCAAGGCACATACGAGAAGCAACTATGAGTTGATACTTCTTGCTCCTCCCCTCTTCTCTCTCTCTCTCTTTCCTCTCTCTAAAATCAATAAAATCTCTTTTTTTAAAAAGAGCACCCATCCCTAATGAGCACTCAGTAAATGTTGGCTATTTTTATTTCAGGCTGTGAGATGTCTGACTAAAGCAATAGCTATATGTTTTTGCCTTTGGTTTATCAGGACCTTTTTGTAAAACTGAAATAAACTCAGATTATGGTAAGCAAAAATGGCAATTAATTAATTTATTAAAAATTATAGTAATGAGCCTGACCAGGTGGTTGCTCAGTGGCGTTGGGCCAGGACGTGGAAGACCCAGGTTTGAAACCCTGAGGTTGCCAGCTTGAGTGTGGGCTCATCTGATTTGAGCAAGGCTCACCAGCTTGAGCCCAAGGTCGCTGGCTCAAGCAAAGGCTCACTCAGTATGCTATAGCCCCCCGGTGAAGGCACATATGAGAAAGTAATCAATGGACAACTAAGGTGCTACAGGAAAGAATTGATACTTCTCATCTCTCTCCCTTCCTGTCTGTCTGTCCCTGTCTGTCCCTCTCTCTGACATCTCTGTCTCTGTTACACACGAAAAAAAACTATACTAATGAGTCTCAGGAAAAACTGTCACCAGAGAATTGAGTACAGTCAGGGTTCTGTTTCTCTCAAAAGCTTCTGAATATTTACCTTCTGTGTTATTCAGTGTACCTTTTTTGCAAGTGGTAGAAAAGCATGACCACAATAGGTTCTAAAATTTACATATTACATTTCACCCACCAGAGAGAGACCAATCTGATGTTTCTTTCCAGTGCCAGTTCCAAATAATCCCAGATAAAGGACTCATTGGCCTAACCTAAGCCAGGAGCCTACCTACCCCAGTGGGAGTCCCAACAGGGATGAGGTATAGTACTATGATCTCCCCAACTGTGGAGTGTAGGATTGATTGTATATCAATGCGGTAACATCATAAGGAAGATAGTGGTGGAAAAGACAGGTTACAGAAAGGGATACTGACCTAGCAATAAGTATCCACCACACAGATATTTCCATGTCTTCAATTTCTAATATATACTCTCAGTTTACAGTTCTTTTTTACCCAAAGATTGTTAGGAAACCCATTCAAAGTTTGCAAGCTGTTTAATTAGTTTTAAGGAGAGGGGTGTCTAGTTTTGGTGCATGCGGTTAAAGAATATGAAAGAATATTAAAGAATAGGAGTGAGAAATTTTCCTTGTGTATTTGTTCATGGTTAATTTTTGTGAAGTTTCTATGAGCACCTAAAAGAAAATATCTCTTTGGTTGCAAAATTACTTTTTGCAACATTATTGATATAATATATCAACATATAGAGAGAAGAAGATATCAAAATATTGTCTAATTCAAATCTTCTGAAACATTACTATTAAGTAGAACTTTTTGTAATGAGGGATGTGTTGTCCAGCACAGTAGCAATTAGTCACATGTGGCTTTGAGTACTTGAAATCTGGCTAATGTGACTAAGGATGTGAAGTTTATACTTTGTTATTGATTTAAATTCAAATAGCCACATGGGGGCTCTATATTGAACAATACAGCTCTATCATTTAACTTTTTGAGGATAAAGTTTATTGAGATGCAATTCATACATAAAATTCCTTCATTTTAAGTGTATATTACGGTATGATGGGTTCTTCTAAAGTATATGCTGTGGATCCACACAATCAAGATATAAATGTTCATCATCCCAGAAAGTGCTCTCCTGTCCTTTGTAGCCAGTTCTCCTCTACCCTTGGCCTTATGAAATCAGTCTGCTTTTTGGTACTATCAATATGATTACATATGATATGAATTAAATCATTCATGTGTTTGGCTTTTTTTGCTCAGCAGAATGTTTTGGATTCATTTATCTTGTTACATGTATCAATAATTCTTTTAAGTTGATGAGTAGTGTTCCATTGTGTGGATATATCTTAATATGTTTATCCATTAATCTGTTAACAGACATTCAGGTCTTTGCCACTTTTTGGCTGTTCTGAATGAAGCTACTATAATGTTCAATTACATATCCTTTCTCTGGACATGTTTCATTTCTCTTGGTTATATATTTAGGAGTGGAATTTCTGTGTTGTATAATAAGGGAATGTTTAAAGAAACTGCTAAACTTTTTCTCAAAGTGGTTGTACCATTTAAGTTCCCAACTGAAAATTCTAATTTTCCTCATCCTATCTTTTGTAACACTTGGTATTGTTCATCTTAATTTTTACCATTCTAGTGGGTATGAAGTGGTATCTCATTGTACTTGGTAATTTGTGTTTTTCTGATTGCTAATAAGGTTGAGCATCTTTTCATGAGCTTAGTATACATTCACACCTTTTGTAAAGCGGCACTTCAGATATTTTTCCCATTTTGTGTTGGGTTGTTTGTCTTACTGGATCATAAGAATTCTTTAAAATTCTAAGTACAAATTTTTTGTCAGATATATGGATTGCATATACAGGTATACCTCAGAGATGTTGCAGGTTCAGTTCTGGACCACTGCAATAAAGTGAGTCATAATCTTTTTTGCTAGTAAAGGTCTTGCCTTTAATTTGTAAAACATGCAAAATCAGTGAAATGCAGTTAAGTAAAAGCACAGTGCCTGACCAGGTGGTGGCGCAGTAGATATAGCATTGGACTGGGATGCAGAGGACTCAGGTTCGAGACCCCAAGGTTGCTGGCTTGAGCACAGGCTCACCAGCTTGAGCGTGGGATCATAGATGTGACCCCATAGTCACTGGCTTGAGCCCATAGGGTGTTGACTTGAGTCCAATGTCACTGGCTTGAGGAAAGAGTCATTGTCTCTGCTGTAGCCCCCTGGTCAAGACACATATGAGAAAGCAAGCAATGAACAACTAAGGAATCGCAACGAAAAATTAATGCTTCTCATCTCTCACCCTTCCTGTCTGTCCCTATCTGTTCTTCTCTCTGTCTTTTCTCTGTCTCTGTCACACACAAAAAAGAGCAAAATGCAGTAAAGTGAGATATACCTATATTTTCTTCTAGTCTAGTTTGCCTCATTTTGTCTTTTAAAAAATAAATTTTCATGTTACACTTAAGATACAACATTAGTGTACAACATAGTGATTAGGCATTTATATACCTTACGAAGTGATCACTTCAATAAGTCTAGTACCCACTTGACACCATACATAGTTATTACAGTACTATTGGCTATGTTCCCTAAGTTGTATTTTGTATCCTCCTGGCTACTATTATAACTGGCAATTTGTACTTAATCCTGTCACTTTTTCCAACCCCACCCCAGTCTGGCAACCATCAGTTTCTTTTCTGTATCTTGAATTTGTTTCTGTTTTATTTGTTTTTTTTTTTTAATTTATTTATTAAATTTAATGCAGTGACATTGATAAATCAGGGTACATATGTTGAGATAAAACATCTCTAGATTATTTTGACATTTGATTGTGCTGTATACCCCTCCCCCAAAGTTAAATTGTCTTCTGTCACCTTCTATCTGGTTTTCTTTGTGCCCCTCCCCTCCCCCAACCCCTCTCTCCTTCTTCACCCCATCCCCCCTCCCCCCAACCCCCACCCCCCACCCCTGTTGCCATCACATTCTTGTTCATGTCTCTGAGTCTCATTTTTATGTCCCTTCTATGTATGGATTCATGTAGTTCTTAGTTTTTTTTCTGATTTACTTATTTCACTCTGTATAATGTTATCAAGGTCCATCCATGTTATTGTAAAGGATCCGATGTCATCATTTCTTATGGCTGAGTAGTATTCCATAGTATATATGTACCAAAGCTTTTTAATCCACTCGTCCTCTGATGGACACTTGGGCTGTTTCCAGATCTTCGCTATTGTGAACAATGCTGCCACAAACATGGGGGTGCATTTCTCCTTTTCGAGCCGTTCTATGGTGTCCTTGGGATATATTCCTAAAAGTGGGATAGCTGGGTCAACAGGCAGTTCGATTTTCAGTTTTTTGAGGAATCTCCATACTGTTTTCCACAGTGGCTGCACCAGTCTGCATTCCCACCAGCACTGCAGGAGGGTTCCCTTTTCTCCACATCCTCGCCAGCACTTATTCTGTGTTGTTTTGTTGATGAGCGCCATTCTGACTGGTGTGAGGTGATATCTCATTGTGGTTTTAATTTGCATTTCTCTAATGATTAGTGATGTTGAGCATTTTTTCATATGCCTGTTGGCCATCTGTATGTCCTCTTTGGAGAAGTGTCTATTCATCTCTTTTGCCCATTTTTGGATTGGATTGTTTGTCTTCCTGGTGTTGAGATTTACGAGTTCTTTATAAATTTTGGTTATTAACCCCTTATCAGAACGTATTGTCAAATATGTTCTCCCATTGTGTAGTTTGTCTTTTTATTCTGTTCTTGTTGTCTTTAGCTGTGGAAAAGCTTTTTAGTTTGATATAGTCCCATTTGTTTATCCTGTCTTTTATTTCACTTCTCCATGGAGATAAATCATCAAATATATTGCTCCGAGAGATGTCGGATAGCTTACTGCCTATGTTTTCTTCTAAGATGCTTATGGTTTCACGGCCTACATTTAAGTCTTTTATCCATTTTGAGTTTATTTTTGTGAGTGGTGTAAGCTGGTGATCCAGTTTCATTTTTTTGCAGGTAGCTGTCCAATTTTCCCAACACCATTTGTTAAAGAGGCTGTCTTTACTCCATTGTATTTCCTTGCCTCCTTTGTCAAATATCAGTTGTCCATAGAACTGTGGGTTTACTTCTGGGTTCTCTGTTCTGTTCCATTGATCTATATGCCTGTTCTTATGCCAGTACCAGGCTGTTTTGAGTACAATGGCCTTGTAGTATAACTTGATATCAGGAAGTGTGATACCTCCCACTTTATTCTTCTTTTTTAAGATTGCTGAGGCTATTCGTGTTCTCTTTTGGTTCCATATAAATTTTTGGAATATGTGTTCTATATCTTTGAAGTATGTCATTGGTATTTTAATTGGTATTGCATTGAATTTATAGATTGCTTTGGGTAATATAGACATTTTAATGATGTTTATTCTTCCTAACCATGAGCACGGTATATGCTTCCACTTGTTTGTATCTTCCTTGATTTCTTTTATCAATGCTTTGTAATTTTCCGAGTACAAGTCTTCAGTCTCCTTGGTTAAGTTTATTCCTAGGTACTTTATTTTTTTGGTTGTAATTGTGAAGGGGATTGTTTCCTTAATTTCTCTTTCTGACTGTTCATTGTTGGTGTATAAAAATGCCTCTGATTTCTGAGTATTGATTTTATATCCTGCCACTTTGCTGAATTCATTTATCAGGTCCAGTAGCTTTTTGACTGAGACTTTAGGGTTTTCTATATACAATATCATATCATCTGCAAATAATGATAGTTTTACTTCTTCTTTTCCCACTTGAATTCCTTTTATTTCTTCTTCTTGTCTGATAGCTGTGGCTAGGACTTCCAGGACCATGTTAAATAAGAGTGGTGAAAGGGGGCACCCCTGCCTTGTTCCTGATCTTAAGGGTATTGCTTTTAATTTTTGCCCATTGAGTATGATGTTGGCTGTGGGTTTCTCATAGATGGCTTTTATCATGTTGAGGTATGTTCCCTGTATTCCCACTTTGCTGAGAGTTTTGATCATGAATGGGTGCTGGATTTTATCAAATGCTTTTTCTGCATCTATTGAAATTATCATATGGTTTTTCTACTTCTTTTTGTTTATGTGATGAATCACATTGATTGATTTACGAATGTTGTACCATCCTTGCCTCCCCAGAATAAATCCCACTTGATCATGGTGTATGATTTTTTCCATATATTGTTGGATCCGGTTTGCTAATATTTTGTTGAAGATTTTAGCATCTATATTCATCAGAGATATTGGCCTATAATTTTCTTTCTTTGTGTTGTCTTTACCTGGTTTTGGAATCAGAATTATGCTCGCCTCATAAAAGGAGCTTGGAAGTCTTCCTTCCTCTTGAATTTTTTGAAATAGTTTGAGAAGGATAGGAGTTAGTTCTTCTTTGAATATTTGGTAGAATTCTGTTGTGAAACCATCGGGCCCTGGACTTTTCTTTGTTGGGAGTTTTTTGATAACTGTTTCGATCTCCTTTGTTGTAATCGGTCTGTTTAGGTTTTCTGATTCTTCCAGATTGATTTTTGGAAGATTGTGTTTCAAGGAATTTGTCCATTTCATCTAGGTTGTCTAGTTTTTTGGCATACAGTTCTTCATAGTATTTTCTTATAATATTTTGTATTTCTGTTATGTCAGTTGTTATTTCTCCTCTCTCATTTCTAATTTTATTTATTTGAGTCCTCTCTCTTTTTCTTGGTGAGTCTAGTTAAAGGTTCATCAATCTTGTTTACCTTTTCAAAGAACCAGCTCCTAGTTTCATTGATCTTCTGTATTGTTTCTTTAGCCTCTATGTCATTTATTTCTGCTCTGATCTTTATTATTTCCTTCCTTCTACTACATTTGGGCTTTACTTGCTGTTCTTTTTCTAATTCTTTTAGATGCAGGGTTAAGTTGTTTATTTGAGCTTTTTCTAGCTTCTGAAAGTGTGCCTGTAGTGCTATGAACTTCCCTCTCAGCACTGCTTTCACTGTGTCCCATAAATTTTGAGTTGTTGTATGCTCATTGTCATTCGTTTCTAGGAATTTTTTTATTTCTTCTTTGATCTCATTCTTAATCCATTCATTATTTAACAACCTGCTATTTAGTTTCCATGTGTTTGAGAATTTTTGAGCTTTTCTGTTGTGATTCATTTCTAGTTTCATGCCGTTGTGATCGGAGAAAGTGCTTGATACAATTTCAGTCTTCTTAAATTTGTTGAAAGCACTTTTGTGCCTTAACATGTGGTCTATCCTAGAGAATGTACCATGAGCACTTGAAAAGAATGTATATTCTGCTGCTTTAGGGTGAAAGGTTCTGAAGATATCTATTAAATCGAGTTGATCTAGTGTTTCCAATAAGTCTGCTGTTTCTTTGTTAATTTTCTTTCTTGAGGATCTATCTAATGATGTTAGTGGGGTATTGAAATCCCCTACTATTATAGTATTGCTGTTGATCTCGCCCTTTAAATCCATCAAAGTCTGCTTTATATATTTAGGTGCTCCTATATTAGGTGCATAGATATTTATAATAGTTATATCTTCCTGTTGGATTACTCCCTTTATCATTATGTAGTGGCCTTCTTTATCTCTTACTATATCCTTTGTTTTAAAGTCCAATTTGTCTGATATAAGTATTGCTACCCCAGCTTTTTTTTCATTTCCGTTTGCATGAAACGTTTTTTTCCATCCTTTTACCTTCAATCTATGTGTGTCTTTTGTTCGAAGGTGTGTCTCTTATAGACAACATATGTATGGGTCCTGTTTTCTTATCCACGCAGCTACCCTATGTCTTTTGATTGGATCATTTAATCCATTTACATTTAAGGTTATTATTGATATGTAGTTGTTTATTGCCATTTTCTTCTTTAAAGGTGTATTCCTTTTTTTTTTTTTTTTTTTTGCTGTATTCTTTTCCCACTTTGATCTGTTTACACCAGGCCCCTTAATATTTCCTGCAGCATTGGTTTGGTGTAATGAATTCCTTGAGTTGTTTTTTGTCTGGGAAGCTTTTTATTTCTCCTTCGATTTTAAACGATAGCCTTGCTGGATAAAGTAGTCTTGGTTGTAGGTTCTTGTTCTGCATTACTTTGAATATTTCTTGCCATTCCCTTCTGGCCTCAAGTGTTTCTGTTGAGAAGTCAGATGTCATCCTTATGGGGGCTCCTTTGTAGGTGATAACTTTTTTTTCTCTTGCAGCTTTTAATATTTTCTCTTTATCACTTAGCTTTGGTATTTTAATTATGATGTGTCTTGGTGTAGGTTTCTTTGGGTTTCTCTTTAATTGAGTCCTCTGTGCTTCTTGGATTTGTGAGAGTTTCTCTTGCATTAATTTAGGGAAGTTTTCAGCTATGATATGATTGAACAAAGTCTCTATCCCTTGTTCTTTTTCTTCTTCTTCAGGAACCCCTATGATGCGGATGTTATTTCTCTTCATGTTGTCACAGAGCTCTCTAAGAGTTTCCTCTGACTTTTTGAGTCTTTTTTCTCTTTTCTTCTCTGCTTTCATGCCTTCATTCCAGTTGTCCTCTAACTTGCTGATTCGATCCTCTGCTCTATCTATCCTGTTTTTAATTCCTTCCATTGTGGTCTTTATTTCTGATATTGTATTTGTCATCTCCATCTGATTCTTTTTTATACTTGCTATTTCTTTATTTAGGTTTTCAAACTGCCCCTCCATTGTTGTTCTAAGATCCCTAAGCATCCTTACAATCATTATTTTGAACTCCGCATCTGGAAGTTTGATTATTTCCATATCACTCAGTTCATCTCTCGAAGGTGTCTCTTGTGGTTTCATTTGGATTGCACTCCTTTGTCTTCTCATCCTCTTTTTGTTTTGTTTTGTTTTATTTGTAGAGTTGGTTGAGTCTAGGCTTGGTGTTGTCTGCCTCCAGTTTTCAGTTGTGTTATTTCTAGGTCTTCTTGGGTTGGTATCAGCTGTTATCTGTAATCCACTTTAGGATTTGGGCAGCTTTGAAGTCTTGATTTGTTTGTTTTCTTAACAGGTGATAGTCTTGGTTACTGATCTCAGCAGGGGGCTTCCTTGAAACTGTATCTAGGAATGCAGTGGGTGTAACCTGAGACTCTGAAGGCCTCTTTAGCCAGCTAGACTCTCTGGGGGCAGGGTGTTTTCTCAGCTTCAGTAGGGGGAGGTGTAGCTCAGATCTCCATGGAGACCTGAGTTACTGCCCCTCTTCCCCACTTCTTGTTTTCAGCTGTGTCTTGTTGTGCTGATTGGAGCTGGAGAGATGTCCGGAGGTCTCTGATCCGGAAGCACTTCAGCTCTGTTTTGTGAAAGGTTCAGTCCCTCCCCCAGCTATGACCACCTCCAGCATGGATGAGTCAGCCCTTTTAGCTCGTCTCTTGCATTCCTTAGCCCCTCACAGTCTGTCCCTCTCCCTGTCCTCTCCACCTGGGAGATAAGCTGGTCCTTTCAACGCACCTCACTCCCTGGTCGCCAGGCAAGTGGCTGTGAGCAGTAGTTTCTGCTCCCCTCCCTCCGAGATCCTCTCTGGGCTCTCAGCCCCACCTTCCCCTCTGTTCAGGGGCTCCCTACCAGGATTTCTGTGATTTCCTCTTTGCTCCTTGGTTTTTGAGAGCCGTTCTTGCAGTTCAGAGTTGGTTTTTCATGCTGATTTTTCCTAAATTGATTTGTATTCCAGTTTGGTGGTGAGAGCTGGGCGTCTGTGCATCCGCCTACTCCGCTGCCATCTTTTTCTCCTGTTTTATTTGTTTATTTTGTGATTAAAACAAAACAAAAGTTACCGTTTGAACCATTTTTAGGTGTATTATAGTGTTAAAATATATGCATTATTGTGCAACAGATCTCTCGAACTTTTTAATCTTGCAAAATTGAGATTCTGTATCCACGGCACAGCTAGCTCTCCATTTCCTTCTGTCCCTAGCCTCTGGTTACGACAGTCTACTTTCCATGTCCATGATTTTGAAAACTTTAGATACTTCATATAAGTGAAATCATGCAATAGAAGTCTTTTTGTGACTGGCGTATTTCACTCAGCATAATGTTCCAAGATTCATCCAGTATTTGCATATGGCAAGAGTTTGTTCTTTTTAAGTATTCCATTGTATGTGTATACCACATTTTGTTTATCCATTCCTCCATCAGTGGACACTTGGGTGCTTCCATCTTTTGGCTGTTATAAATAGTGCTGCTATGAACATGGGTGTGCAGATATCTTTGAGATCCTGTCTTCAGTTCTTTTGGTTATATACTCAGGAGTGGAATTGCTGAGTCACACAATAATTCTATTTTAATTATAGGAACCACTATACTGTTTTTCATTGTGGCTGTACTATTTTATATTCGTTCCAACCTTACACAAGGAGTTCCAATTTTTCCACATCCTGACCAGCACTTGTTATTTTCTGTTTTCTTAGGGTGTGAGGTGATATCACATAATTTTTTTCACATTTATTTTAGTGAGAAGAGGGGAGGCAGAGACAGATTCCCACATTTGCCTCAACTGGGATTCACCTGGTAAGCTCATTAGGAGGCGGTGCTCTGCCCATCTAGGGTCATTGCTCCATTGCAACTGAAGCCATTTTTTAGTGCCTGAGGCAGAGGACATGGAGCCATCCTCAGCACTTGTGGCCAACTTGCTCAAGGCAATAGTGCCATGGCTGCGGGAGAAGAAGAGAGAGAGAGACAGAAGGGGAAGGGGTGGAGAAGCAGATGGGTGCTTCTCCTGTGTGCCCTGACTGGGAATCGAACCCTGTCCATCCACACGCCAGGCTGATACTCTACCACTGAGCCAATTGGCCAGGGCCAATATTTGCATTTTTTCTAAAGATTAGTGAGGTTGAGCACTTTTCATATGCTATGTCCTTTTTTAAAATCAGGTTGCTTATTTTTGTTGTTGAGTCCTTTCTCCTTCCTCCCTCCTATTTTTTATTCCACTGGACAAGGATTCTAGTACAATGTTGAAAAGAAGTGGTAAGAGTAGACATTCTTACTTTAACCTGCTCTTAGGGGGGGGAAACATAAGTCTTTCATCATTAAGGATGATGTTAGCTGCCCTCTGTCAAGGTAAAGAAGTTCCCTTCTATCCCAAGTTGCTGAGAATTTTAAAAATGCTTATCCATTAAAATAATGGTTTTCTCCTTTATTCTATAATATGATAGATAACTATTACTTTTCTGTTGCTGCCCTAACAAATCACCACAAAATTAGTGGCTTAGAACAAAATTTCTGTAGGTCAGAAGTTCAATATGATCTCACAGGCTAAGTGCAAGGTGTTGTATATATAACATAAGACACAAACAACAATGTGGTGTAGCCAGAGGGATAGGGTGTTGTTGGGGGGTAGGTGGTGGTCAACAAAAGAGGGGAAATGGGGATGGAAAGAGACTTCTTGGGGCAATGAGCACATGATGCAGTGTGCAGGTGATGTTTTGTTGAGTTGTACACTTGAAACCTGTATGATTTTGTGAACCAGTGTTACCCCAATAAATTCAGTTACAAAAAGCAAGGTGTTGGCAGGTTTAGTTCCTTTCTGGAGGCTCTAGGGGAGAATCTATATCCTGCTCATGTAGGTTGTTGGTAGAATTCATTTCCCTATGATTGTATAAGTTAGGCCTGTTTTTGTTTTTTTGTTTTATTGCGGGCTGTACGCTGAGGGCTGTTCTCAACCCTGGTAGACAAAATGAAGGCTTCCCAAAGAGGTCTATGTCCTAGTCCCCATAGCCTGTGAATGTTCTCTTACATGGTGAAAAGGGCTTTGCAGATGTGATTAAGGATCTGTAGATGGGGAGATCCTCCTGTATTATCTGGGTGGACCATGTAATCACAGAGATCCTTACAAGTTAAAGAGGGAGAATCAAGCCAGACCAGGTGGTGGTGCAGTGGATAGAGCATCGGACTGGGATGCAAAGGACCCAGGTTCGAAATCCGAAGGTCACTGGCTTGAGCCCAAAGGTCGCTGGCTTGAGCGTGGGGTCACTGGCTTGAGTGTGGGATCACAGACATGACCCATGGTCACTGGCTTGAGCCCAAAGGTCGCTGGCTTGAGCAAGGGGTCACTGGCTCTGCTGCAGCCCCCGGTCAAGGCACATATGAGAAAGCAATCGATGAACAATTAAGGAGACTAAGGAGCCGCAATGAAGAATTGATGCTTCTCATCGCTCTCTCTTCCTGTCTGTCCTTCTCTCTCTCTCTCTCTGTCTCTGTCACAAAAAAAAAGAAAAAAAGGGAGTCAAAGTCATAGAGATGTGACAACAGAGAAAGATTGGAGTGATGCAGGACTGTGAGAAAAGGAGTTCAGGCAGCCTCTAGAACAGGGGTCCCCAAACTACGGCCCGCAGGCCACATGCGGCCCCCTAAGGCCATTTACCGGCCCCCGCTGCACTTCTGGAAGGGGCACCTCTTTCACTGGTGGTCAGTGAGAGGAGCATAGTTCCCATTGAAATACTGGTCAGTTTGTTGATTTAAATTTACTTGTTCTTTATTTTAAATATTGTATTTGTTCCTGTTTTGTTTTTTTACTTTAAAATAAGATATGTGCAGTGTGCATAGGGATTTGTTCATAGTTTTTTTTATAGTCTGGCCCTCCAACGGTCTGAGGGATAGTGAACTGGCCCCCTGTGTAAAAAGTTTGGGGACCCCTGCTCTAGAAGCTAATCAAGGCAAGGAAACAGATACTCCCCTAGAGCCTTCAGAAGGAATGCCACCCTCCCAACACCTTGATTTCAGTCCATGAAACTGATTTCATTGTTCTGATCTGCAGAACTGTAAGATAATAAATTGTGTTGTTTTAAGTGACTAAGTTTGGGGTCATTTCATACAGATGCAGTAGGAAGCCTGTACACTGGCTTCTAGAGGCTGTTACAGTTTTGCCCTGTGGCCTTTTTTCTCCATCTCTCAAACCCAGAAATGGTGGGTTGTGTCTCTGCATTACATTGCATCTCTGACCCACTTTCTTACCTTCCTCTTCTGCTTTTAGGAAATCATGAGATTAGATTGGGCTACTCTGGATAATCTAGGATAATTTCCTATCTTAAAATCAGCTAATTAGTGACCTTAATTCCCTTCTGCCATGCAGTATATTCACAGGTTCCAGGATTAGGATGTGGACATCTTTGTAAGGCCATCACTCTGCCTGCCACAAATACATTCACTGATTTATTAAAAGAGATGTTATATATGTACATACAGTGAACATGGATGCACAAGTATCTGCTCAAGGCCATGCTTCCCGTCCTCTGGTGTGTTCCCAGAGGGGGATTTGTTAGGGCACACATACTTTCTGTATTTGATTGTGAGGCCTCGCTGTGCCGTTTTCCACAGGGCGGCACCAGTGTACAGCACCACTGCAGCGCATGAAGGCTTTCGATTTTCATACATTCTCACCAATCCCTGTCATTTTTTTATGATAGTTTTTTAAAATGGGTATGAGGTGGTATCTCATTATGGTTATGATTTGCATTTTCCCAATGATTAGTATGTTGAGCATATTATCCTGTGCTTATTGGCCATTTTGTAAATCTTATTTGGAGGAATACCTTCTGAAGTCTTTTGCTCATTTTTCAAGTCTGTTTTTCTTTGTTATGTAATTCTTTATATATTGTGGCTATCAATCCCTTACCAGATATATGACTTGCAAGTATATCTCCCTTCCCATGGGTTGCCTTTTCACTGTTAAAATTTTTGTTATGAAATAAAAGATTTTAATTTTGAAGTCACTTTTTTTCTTTTACTGCCTGTACTTTTGGTGTCCTATTCAAGAAATTACCAAACCCAATGCCATGAAACATTCCCCCTTTGTTTTCTTCTAAGAATTTTATTGTTTTAATTCTTAAATTTAGGTCTTTGATCCATTCTGAGTTAAGTTTTGTATATGGTCCACCTTCATTTTTTTGTATATAGACACCCAGTTTTCCGCATTTGTTAAAGAGTGTTCTTTCTCTGTTGAATGGTCTTGGCACCCTGTTGAGAACATTGGATTACATGTTTTGAGGGTTTATTTCTAGACTCTCTATTGGTCTACGTGTCTGTCTTTATGCCAGTGCTACACCATTTTGATTACTTTCAATTTGTAGTAACTTTTGAAATCAGGAAATGTAAGTCTTACAACTTTGTTTTCTTTTTTCAAGATTGTTTTGGCTATTGAGGATCTCTTGTGAATTCATCCGAGTTTTAGGATGGATTTTTCTATTTCTGCCAAAAAGTCACTGGGATTTTGATAAGGATTGCAACAGTGGTGGGATTCAGCCAGTTTGCACCAGTTTGGCAGAACTGATACCTACCTTTTTGTTGAGTTCATTGAACCAGTTGTTAAAATGGCACTTGTAATCATGGTTCTCTCTATAGTGGGCGCCTGGGCAGCCCCCTACTGTGGAAATGGCAAATTTACATGCCTTATTCTTTTTTAATGTTCATCTGCGCAACATTATATTTTAAGTGCCCCTAGTAATCTTCATTCCTTCCATAGGTGAAAAACATTCAAGTGAGGACGCCAATCGAGAAGCAATATGGAAGTATCTTAAATAACAGTTTTATTGTTTTTTTATCAGTTATTATTTAATATTTTTATTATTTTAAAACTCATAACCTAGTTTTGTGTACCTTTTTTATTCTTAAGTATTAAATGCATAAAATAATAAACTACCTTTTGTTATATCTTTTTTTATACTTAAAATGGTCATTAGGGCCGAGAACCGGTTGTTAAATTATTTGAATCCCACCACTGGAGTGCAATGACTGTCATTGCTTTGGATAGCATGGGAATTTTAACTGTTGCCTTCCAGTGTGAACATAGGATCTCTTCATTTGTGCTTTTAATTTCTTTTTTTTTTTTTTTTTGTATTCTTCTGAAGCTGGAAACGGGGAGGCAGACAGACTCCCGCATGTGCCCGACCGGGATCCACCCGGCACACCCACCAGGGGGTGATGCTCTGCCCATCCAGGGCGTCACTCTGTCGCAACCAGAGCCAGTCTAGCACCTGAGGCAGAGGCCATGGAGCCATCCTCAGTGCCCGGGCCATCTTTGCTCCAATGGAGCCTTGGCTGCGGGAGGGGAAGAGAGAGACAGAGAGGAAGGAGAGGGGGAGGGGTGGAGAAGCAGATGGGCGCTTCTCCTATGTGCCCTGGCCGGGAATCGAACCCGGGACTTCCGCACGCCAGGCCGACGCTCTACCACTGAGCCAACCGGCCAGGGCCTGTGCTTTTAATTTCTTGAAGTTTATTTATCTATTTATTAATGGAATTTTCTTTATTCCTTCTAGAACCACATGTCATTTTTGTATGTTGATTTTGTATCCTGCAACTTTGTTGAATTTATTAGAAAGTTTTTCTTGTGGAACCTTTAGTGTTTGTATTATCCTCTTTACATGTGCTGGTTTCAATGTGGTAATATTTGCAGTATTTTTGTGTCTGTGTTCATAAGGGATACTGGCTATAGTTTGCTTGCAGTGTCTGTCTGTTATGGTATGAAGGTAATCCTGGCCCCATAAAATGACTTGGTAAGTGCCTCCTTTCCTTCATATCTTCAGTTTGTATAGTATTGCTATTGTTTCCTTAAATGTTTGATAGGACTTATCCATGAAGCCAACATGATGTGGAGTTTTCTTTGTAGGAGAGTTTTTAAACACAGGTTGTTATGAATTCAAATCAAGCTTTTAATAGGTTCATCAGATAGAATTGTGAATGTTCTCTCTTGGAGGTTTGCATTCTTTATCATCTTAAGAATATTCTTATTGGCATCATTTAATGCATTTTGTCTCATTGGTTTTAATCTTGGCTCTTTTTGTTTATAACTACATGGTTTTTTTCTATTTCTAAAATAAATTGTAAGTACATATCTTGAATTTTTACTTAATGAACAATCTTTCACCAAGGTAATCAATAGCCTGACTTTTAACATTATAAACTTTGATTCAACTTAAAGTATATCTCTTTTGAGTCTAACTTCTTTTATTATGCACCACGTTTGAGTAATTTGTCAATTCTCAAATGTGAATATACAATTTATCCATTATACTGCTGATGATCATTGTTGCCCTGAACCTTTATTCATGTTTTTGGTGAACATATAATAGATACATGTTTTGGTGAACATTCATGTTTCTATTGGATATATTCCTAGTAGATATACATGTTTACTCAGAGTGGTTGTAGAGTAGTTGAATCTGTTTACACTTTCACCAGCAGTATAAGAATTCTTGCTCCAAAGCCTTACTTGTATTTAGTGTGGTTACACCTTTTTATTTTAAAATTTTGTTTTTATTGAAACAATTATAGATTTGCATGCAGTTCTGAGATCGAATAGAGAGCGATATCTTGTGCACTTTGCCCAGTTTCCCCTGTCCCCAAGCCACATGGAAACACATAATCCACAGATCTTTAGATTTCCCGAGCTGTACATGTATTAAGTTCTACACAATTTTATCCCTTTTGGGGGTTTGAGCATCAACCACAGAATAGTTCCAAATCTACAAGGACCCCTTCTGTTGCCTTTTTATATCAGTGTTCATTACCTGCCTCTTCTCTTCCCACCTCCACTAATTATCTACCCTTCCGTTTTGAAATTTTGTGATTTCAAAGTGTTATGTGAGTGGAATCAAACAGGAAGTAATCGTATGGGACTTTTTTTGCTTAGCATAATCCCACAAGAGTCTTTTTAGCTTTTCTATGTTGCTTTGTTTTAGAGGTGATCCCTGTGGGAAACATACAGTTGAATTCATTTTTAAAAATACTCAGTCTGCATTTTTAATAGCATTGAACTGATTTGTATTGTGATTGATACATTTGGGATAATTCCTTCCAGCACGTATTTCAGATTTATTTTGCTTTCTTCTAGTTTCCTTTACCTCCTTCTTTTCTGAATTGTTCATGTGTCCTTTTTTGGCATTTCCCCCCTGGTGTTTTGGGAGGTATGTTTTATATCTGTTGCATTAACTGCCTCAGAAAAATTTCTAAAACCTGTTTCTGCCTATATTTCAACATCCTTACACAGTCTTTGTATTCATCCATCCTTTTAAATTATGAAAACAGCAGGTGCTTGATGAAAAACAATACATATCTATGTATATATTTTGGAAGTGGGGAGACATTTCTGTACTCTGGTTATCCTTCCAGATATCTGCCTATACATTTATAGTTTGTTCTGAAGCATATGGGATATGACACATACTTCTGAAAAACCACTCTTATTAATGTATCAGGTAACAGTCCTTGTCAGTATATATTCAGAACTACATCATGCTCAACTGCAGGACAGTATTTCATGGTATGAATATGCCGTAAATTCTTAGTACTGATAGGCACTGCCATCTTTTAATTATGCCCACCTTTCATTATTTCAAAAACTTGGCTTGTCCAGTTTTTCCCCATTTGGATATCCAGATGAATTTTAGTATTTTGTTATGTTACAAAAGAAAATGTTGACATTTTAATTTGGGAGTGGAGAAACAGAAATGACAACTATTAATCATGCATTGAATCTGTTTTTGTCTTTTACTCCTTTTAGGTCTGTTCTGAACACTTAAATATCTGTATCTTTTTAGAAAAAAATCACCCCATCAGACCACTTTGCTTTTTCACTCACGTTGTTAGCCTTGTATTTCAACTATATATTGAGGATGCACTCTGGCTTGTTTTTGCAGTGCAAATAGTTTAATTCGGATTTTTGTTTCAGTTTTTCTTTGATACATATTTTCCTCTTGTTCAGGGTGCATAGTGCTTCTGCAGTGGAATTTCATGCCTTTTTATCAATTCTGGAAAAAACTCAGCTACTCTTATTCTGTGTACCTCATCTCCGTAGACTTTCTAGGCCATAGTCTCATTTTCTACCTCCCAGCCATGTATTCTGTTAGTGGTAATGGGATTGAACATTCTCATTGAGATTTTCTTCAACATTTCAGCGACTGTGTTATTTCTGTGTTATCTGATTGAGCGTGTGGATTAAGGACATAGACTCTGGAGCCAGACTGCTTGGGTTTACACCCCAGCTCTGTCATTCCCCACCTGTGTGACCTTGGAAAGTTATTCATAAGGCTGTTGTGCAGATGAAATGAGTTAATATAATCTAGGTCAGTGCTCTGGGATGGTTTAATGAGGCACAGTAGCTGTATGAGTATTGAAGTTTTCATTGTGTACAGTTTCCTTTGATTCATTAGTTTAGAAATACAGGTTTTATCTGTTTTCATTTCTGAAGTCAGTGGGATCATGGTCTTTGTTCTCTGCATGTATTGCTTGTGGAAGAGGAGGTGTAGCTCAAGAGAGGTGTGGGCCTTGCTTTGTGCATTTCTTAGCACCAAACAGGGGCAGCAGTTGGTTGAACAGAGTTGTAAATTCAGAGCCCAGGACAGTGAACCTTTCACTAGGGTGAAGCCTTTTGTACCTGGAAGCTTCAAATCCATGTAAAAAGATGTTTCATCTAGTCACCATTTCTAAGTATAAAGTAGCAATAAATGTGGGAGTTTAATCTGCCAGGAATGAAAGTATCTTATAAATAATAAGTATCCTTATTTTGTTATTTTACCAGAACCCATTCATCTGAATATATTAAACTGATTTTTGAAATAACATTTTGTGAAAGGAGCTTATTAAATATTGTCCTAGAACTATCTGGTACAGATGGTACTATTTGGATGAAATTTTAAAGGTAATGAAACAAGCAAACTTAGTTAATACAGAATGTAACTAATGTACACTATATATTTTCAAAATTGCCAGTTTTTCCCCTGGTGACATGTTTGATTTCAAATAAACTAACTCTAGTTGCAGTAAACTTCAGGTGTGATTTTTAAAAGAATCACAAGTAGCTATTGTTTTTAGTTATAAATGCCTTTTTCATTTCTATATGAAAGGCTCTGTGTGTCCGTGAGGGTGGGAAGGAGTCGCTGCATCTCTGATCGCCCTCTTGCTGCTTTGGAATGAACTTGGGTAGAATTCCTCCTTTATTTATCACATGTTTTAGAGACTAGATTTGCCACTAGTAGAAAACTGTTATTTCAAATAATTTTATAATACCATGGAAAGCTGATATTAAACTTAAAACTATGGCTAGTGTAATTGACTTTCCTACAGTAGATAAGCCGTACTTTCATAGAATAAATAAATGAGTTGACACTTTATTCACTGCTACCTGACAACTCACAAGCAGTCATGGTGCATGCAGGGGTCTGCCCACCTATCTCCACTCCTCTCACCTTAGAAAACAAACAGATTATTACTAGCTACGTACTAACTACACAGTAATAGACTTGGTCATATCTGTTAGTATAAAACAGATCAAAGTAATAGCTCAAACTCTGAATGTTCAAAATAGAAAATACACTTTTTTGAACACATAGAGGACATTCATAACCATATTTAAGCACCATCATCAGAAATAACATAAAACAGTATTATGTCATGTGGAATATAAAAGATTAATAATAAACCTGGGCCCTTTTCACCTGGAAGGTTAAAAACATTCTACTATCAGATTTATCTAGCCTAGTGGCAAATGTATTAGCTGTCATTTAACTCACAATATTTTACAGTAGTATTAACACATCATTTTAACTCACAATATTTCACAGTAGTATTAACACATCATTTATCAATAATAAGTCAATGTCATGGTATTCTATGAAAGTGAGGTTCATTCTCAGCTTTTTACAAATAAAAATGTAGTCCTGTAAGTCCTCACTTAACTTTGATAGGTTCTGTGACTTTAAGCAAAATAACATAAAACCAATTTTACCACAGGCTAATTGATATTAACAAGAATTAAGTTCCTGTGCCATCTCATCAATATTATAAAGGACATTAAACAGAACATCATTTGAAGATCTGTGAATTTTCCTACTTAAACTGGTCTTACAGCTCAAGGGTAACACAACCCAATTAAAAATAAGCAAAAGTTTTGAATAGACCTTTCTCCACAGAAGGTATACAAATGGCCAATAAGCACTAGAAAAGATGCTCAACATCATTAGGGAAAGTCAAAACTGCAATGAGATACCACTTTATATCCACTAGGATGACTAGAATAAAATAGATGGGAAATAGCATGTGTTGAAAAGGATGTGCAGAAATACTGCTGGTGAGAACGTGAAGTGGTACAGCTGCTGTTGAAAACAGCTTGGAAATTCCTCAAAAAGTTAAACACAGTTACCATGTGATCCAGCAATTGTACTCCTGGCTAGATATCAAAGAGCATTGGGAATAAGAGTTGCGCATGAATGGTCATAGTAGTCTATTGGTAATAGCCAACAAGTGGGAATAAGCCGAATGTCCCATCACTGAATGAATAAATAAAATGTGGCATATCCACTTAATGGAATATTAACCAGCCATGAAAAGAACAAATACTTACAGATGTTATATGGGTGAGCCTTAGAAACATTGTTTTGCTAAGTGAAAGAAGCCAGACACCAAAGACCTCATATTCTGTGACTGTTCATAGGAAATGTCCAGGATAGACATATCCACAGACAAAATAGATTAACGGTTGCCAAGGGAGGGAAGGAAGAGTGACTACTAATGGGTACAGGATTTCTTTATGGAGTTCTAAAACTAGACAGTGCCGATGGTTGCACAACTTTGAATTATAGTAAGAACCAATGAATTGCATCCTTAGCATGGTGAATTTTACGGTATGTGAATTTAATCTTAAACAAAAGCCAAAAAGCAGTAACAGTATCTTCAGAAAGCACCTATCAACTCTCTAGGACTCAGGGAACAAAGGAAAGAAATTGAGGTTATAAGAGCCTCACCTTGGGTCTCTCAGAACCAGGCCTCTAAGAAGGGGGAGCTACCCAGCTGGTACTAGTTTCTCAAAAAGGGAAAGAAGACATATTTGGGCAGTACCAACAATGAAGCAAGCAAATGAGTCCGGAAAGTGTAACCAGCTACTCCTGCCAGATGAAGGGCCCTGACCAGGCACAACACTTAGAGGAGCCTTCACCCTGTTTTTGTCTCCCTTTAGAGAATCCTATTCCGGGATCTGACAAGGAGCCAGCTGACAGAACAAAGTAATATCTCAAACTCTGAATGTTCAACATAGAAAATATACTTTTTGAACACATAGAGGACATTCATAACCATATGAATGGCCCCAACATGCCCCTCAGCATCATGTATGGGTTCGGAGCTCAGACAATAGCTTAATAGGCTAATAGCATTTAACAAGTTAAATCAAAGAGGAATAAATAGCATTGGTGTGTGTGTAAACACAGAGCAGTTGAAAGGTATAACAGGACTTACTTTACAATAACAAAAGCAAAACCTTAGACATACATATGCAAAATTTACTGAACATAAAACTATAAAACATACCTGTAATGTATACTTGAACAAATGGAAAATTTCAATGGCATTCTTCACAGAAATAACACAATCTTACAATTTGGGGACTACAAAAGACTCCAAAACGCCAAAGTAATCTTGAGAAAGAACACAGCTGGCAGCATCGCAATTCCTCACCTCAAACTATATTGCGAAGCTAGAGTAATCAAAAGAGTATGGTATTGACAAGACACGTAGACCGCCAGAACTGAATGGAGTCCAGGATTAAAACCACATACATAAAATCAATTAATTTACAACAAAGAAACCAGGAATATACAGTAGGAAAAGGACAATCTCTTCAATAAAGTGTTGGGAAAACGACACAGCCACATGCAAAAGATAGACTGGACCACTGTCTTACACCACACACAAAAATCAAATGTATTAGAGACTTGAATATAATAGCTGAAACCATACAACTAGAAGAAAACATAGGAGGTAAGCTTCTTGACATCAGGCTTGGTGACCACTCTTTGAAGGCAACAAAAGCAAAAATAAACAATTGAGACATCAAACTGGTACACAGCAGAGGAAATCAACAATAAAATAAAAAGGCAGCCTACCAAATGGGAGAAAATCAAATATATATCTGACAAGGATTAATATCCAAAATATATAAAGAACTCATACCACTAAATAGCAAAACAAACCCCCAAACAATCCAATTAAAAAATGAGTAGACTCAGCGGTAGAGCGTCGGCCTGGCGTGCGGGGGACCCGGGTTCAATTCCCGGCCAGGGCACATAGGAGAGGTGCCCATTTGCTTCTCCACCCCCCCCCCTTCCTCTCTGTCTCTCTCTTCCCCTCCCGCAGCCAAGGCTCCATTGGAGCAAAGATGGCCCGGGTGCTGAGGATGGCTCTGTAGCCTCTGCCCCAGGTGCTAGAGTGGCTCTGGTTGCGGTAGAGCGACGCCCCGGAGGGGCAGAGCATCGCCCCCTGGTGGGCAGAGCGTCACCCCTGGTGGGCGTGCTGGGTGGATCCTGGTCGGGCGCATGCGGGAGTCTGGCTGTCTCTCCCTGTTTCCAGCTTCAGAAAAAATACAAAAAAAAAATAAAAAAAAAAAATGAGTAGAGAATCTGAATAGACATTTTTCCAAAGACAGCATATAGATGGCCAACAGATGCATACAAAGGTGCTCAACATCACTAATCATGGAAATATTATAATCATAGAAATATAACCCCAATGAATTATCACCTCATACCTGTCAGAAATGGCTATTATCAAAAGGAGGTGCTGTGAGACTGGAGAAAAAGGGAACCCATGTACATTGTTGGTGGGAATGGAAATTGGTGCAGCCACTATAGAAAATAGTATAGAGATTCCAAAAAGTTTAAAATGGATTTTCCAGTTCTACTTCTGAGTATTTATCTGAAGGAAGCAAAATCACTACTTGAAGGGCAGCCTAATAGAAAAATAGGCCAAAATAGAAGTCAGTTCATAGAACAAGGAAGAGCAAATAGTTCTTAAACATATGAAAAATTTTCTATTTTTTTCATAATAAAATAAAACTACCTGATATACTATACCATTTTTTATGAGAGAATGGTAAAAATCCAGTTTGACAACATATTCTCTTGGTGAGGATCTGAGGAAATGGAATTCTCATCAACATTGTTAGTAGGAATAAAAAAGTGGTAGAATTCCTATGGAAGTGATGGCAGAGGTAGCAAAATTATACATAGTTCCACTTACGGAATTTCCCCCTAATGCAGCGGTTCTCAACCTGTGGGTCACGACCCCGGCGGGGGTCGAACGACCAAAACACAGGGGTCAACACTTTTAATTAAAATATGTATTTCTGATGGCTTTAGGCGACCCGTGTTTTGGTCGTTCGACCCCCGCCCGGGTTGCGACCCACAGGTTGAGAACCGCTGCCCTAATGAAAAGTCTGTTACTTGCAGTACTATTCGTAAAAGGCAAAGATTTGAAACAACCCAGATGTTCATTAGTACATCCATACAGTGGGGTACTATGGTGAGAAGTAAAAGGCAATGTATATTTGAGTAAAAAACCAACCTTGTACAAAACGGTATATAACGTTAGCTTTTATATAAGGATGCATATGTATTGTGCATGTACACATACATTTGCTTATATTTTCAAAAAGAAAAAGATAACTGCTCTGGCCGGTTGGCTCAGTGGTACTCGGCCTGGCGTGTGGAAGTCCCGGGTTCAATTCCCGGCCAGGGCACACAGGAGAAGCGCCCATCTGCTTCTCCACCCCTCCCCCTCTCATTCCTCTCTGTCTCTCTCTTCCCCTCCCGCAGCCAAGGCTCCATTGGAGCAAAGTTGGCCCGGGCGCTGAGAATAGCTCTGTGGCCTTTGCCTCAGGTGCTAGAATGGCTCTGATTGTGGCAGAGCGACGCCTCAGATGGGCAGAGCATCGCCCCCTGATGGGCATACCGGGTGGATCTCGATCGGGTGCATGCGGGAGTCTGTCTGCCTGCCACCCCGTTTCCAACCTCAGAAAAAAAAAAGATAACAAAAGCTAATAAACATGGTTAGCTATAAGGGAAAGGAGGGAACGTGAGTTGGACAGCTAGAACAGACTCACTCCCCTGAATGTACCTTGTTTTAGTTTTTATTTAGAAACCACATAAATGTACAGTGAAAATAAATCACGAAAACCAAACCAATCTCTAAAAATTGGGAGGATAAAAAGGGAAGAAAATGGACCACATTGTGTATCAAGTTGGTAATGTAATCAGATAGGTTTTCTCAAGTGATTTTCGAAATTTTTGCAATTAGAAAACTCTAGCGCACCTCTTCTATTAGCAGTGTATTGGCATTGTTAGTTTGAAACAGTTATCATTGTAGATTAGAGCAAATAGTTTAATATGTACATGTAATAAGGAACTAACATTTTTAGTTTAAGAGCTGCCAATGTACAAAGGTGTAGTGAAGCAAAAACTCCAATCTTTATTTGTGCAAAAGCAAATAATTTTTCAAGAACATGATATTAAAAATTTTAGCCATTGGACCTTAATTTTTTATATATATATATTTATTTTATTTATTCATTTTTAGAGAGGAGAGAGAGAGAGACAGAGAAAGAGAAGGGGGGAGGAGCTGAAAGCATAAACTTCCATATGTGCCTTGACCAGGCAAGCCCAGGATTTTGAACCGCAACCTCAGCATTTCCAGGTCGACGCTTTATCCACTGCGCCACCATAGGTCAGGCTGGATCTTAATTTTTTGTTTTGCATCACAGACTTTATTGTCAAATCCTTAGTGGGACAAGTGCTCTCGGTATTTGTTCCAGTGTTTCTTCAGTACCATTCTGTCCAACCTGGCTCATTTCCTTCCTTTCTTTTCGCTACTGAATTTTTTTTTTTTTTTAATAATTTTTTTAATGGGGTGATCGCTACTGAATTTTTAACAGGGTTCTTTTTCAGTTGTAGTGTTCAGAAAGAATCAGTATAATATTGACACTCTTCAGGGTAATTTGTGCAATATTAATGCATCTTAAATGGCAGAATTCAGGTACTGTAGCAGAAATATTTTGGTAATAATGACACGAGAACAATGCCACTTAAATCACAATAAAGACATTGGCAATCAAGTTTTTATGCCCAACTCATTTTAGTAATCCTAACTTCCTTTCTGTACATTGCTAATTGTGGTTTTGTTTTTTTTTTCATTTTAGATGGCTATTCATATGAAAAGGAAGCAATAGAAAATTGGATAAGCAAAAAGAAACGTACAAGTCCCATGACAAATCTTGTTCTTCCTTCACTGGTGCTTACACCTAACAGGACTCTGAAAATGGCCATCAATTGATGGCTAGAGACACATCAAAAATAAAATTGTTTATATTGTATTATTTATATTTTATCAGTGATCTCACTTGAATGATTTAGAGGTAAATACTAATCAGACTTATTAAAAGCAAAACAGAAAGATGAACTTTAGTTACCTATAAAAACTAGTATTTTCATTCTTTAAAATATATCGACCAAATAAGACATCTAACCTCTTTTCTATTTTTACTATAAAAATGTTTTTATTCTAGTGAAAAAAATTTAATTTCTAGAGAAATGGTTTATTTTGACTTTAAATTGCAATGCTCAATTTTATTCTTGTTAGATTTTATCCCATTACGATCAAAGGTTGAAATGATCTAGAATATAACAGGTATTTAAATCCTAGATAATAGCCATTCATTTGATAACTCTTTGGAATCCTTCTAAAGAGAATCAGTAGCAAAAAAAAAAAAAAAAATGTAATTTGTTTATTAATAGAGAAAATAACTCTCCTATGTTAAATGAACAGTTCTATTGGATTCTAAATTTTCACGGTGGTAATGATATTTTCAATTGACCAAAACCATTGCACAAGTTAGATGGAATAGTTATGAATACATCAAGTGGCAGATTAGCCCTTTACTTTTTATTTATGGATATAGAATTCTTGAGGTTCCCACAGGGGGAATTGTTTGCTTTGGTTTATATTATTTATATAGATAGCTAGGGTGACTACACATTTTTATATAGTTAGGGTGACTTATTTATTTATATAGCTAGGGTGACTATACAGTAATAGACTAATCTTTAATACAATGCCCTGAGAAGTGTTCACTTAGAAGAAAACTTCGGGTGTAGTGCCTTTACATACTTGTCATAAACTGTTACCAGAATGGAAGCCATTAGTGGGAAAGCTTACTGAACTGAACTGTTAAGGGCAAGCAGGGACCAGAATCTATACATTTACCCCCAAAACCTTTGTGATTGTTCAAAAATTATTGTTGAAAACTTTGAAATAAATTTGAAAAGGGGAAAAGCAATGTAATATCCTTATAAACTTAGTCTTTTCCTATCTTTTATAAACATATAGCTAATAAACTGTATGTTCACAGAAACGGGGAAAGCCTAGCTACCACAGAACTCTCCAAATGCCTTTTCTTCATCAGGCTGCTTTGTACAATTTCTGCCATCCTAATAATGTATTGCTTAATTTTATTTCATGTCATAGCTAAGATTCACAATGATTGTAGACTTTTTTTCCTATTACAAATGCTTCTCATATTCTTGCTTATGAGGACAAAACAGGTCGGGAACATGTTCTAATGTGTGTTTTACTCCTGTGTTCTCAGAAAAAGGATGCTAACATAGTTCTAACAAAATGTTTTTAATTGACAGGATCCAACATTGGACCAAATATCTTTTGTTTGGATAAGTGGACGTTTTTTCCAAAGGAGGCTATCTGGTTTTTATGTTAAAATTAAGTAAAAATCATGAAAGTCATTAATAGAAAAACAATAAAAGACTGGTTATTTTTAAATGTTAAAGGTGATTTTCTTTTCTACATTTCACCAGTATAATTTCTTGTTAAACTGGCTGAAAACTAAGATGCCAATAATTTACCAAAGTGAAATGCTTACAAATAAACCAAAGCCAAACTCCCTTTACCCCACAAACACAAAAGCAAACAAAAACTAACCAAACCAAACCCCAAACTGACAGTGGGAAGGGACACCCTCTGCTGCACGCTCCACACCCCCACCGTTCATCAGGACTGTGTGAGCAGTGCTCACCTGCCCGCTGCCCAGTCCTCAGGATGGACCAGTAGCTTCCAAGGAGACCTTACTTCTTCCTGTGGTGACTGAACCAAATAGCTCTACTAATATATCAAAATCATAATGTAATACATATTAAATTCTAGTAGTCACTCTTAGCAGCTTCACAGGGAAAGTCATCCAACAGGAATTATCTATTAGCCAATAACTTTTCCCCTCCCACTCAGTTTGTTTTTAACCTTTGGTTTAATCACATACTTTTATAGAAGGCCTTAAGACACTACAACTAGCCCTGCTAGTAAAAGCAGTAAGTAGACAACCACCTGCCGTAGTATTAGGGAACACTTAGGCTTAAGATTCCAAGTCAGGATTTTATTACAGGACAACAGTTTAATGTTCACTCTCATTCAAACTACTCTGAAATATATGGGTATAAACACAGATACACACTTTTAACTGAAAAATAGTACAAATGTGCCAAAGAACAAACTTACACGTTAACTGTTCATTGTGTTGCCAAAATGTTTGAGAGTTACAGTACTAAAGATACCTCTTGCCAGTGAAAACTTACACACCAAGCTTTCTGGAACAGATGAGAAACTTATAGAATGCTCTTTGTACTTTCTTTGCTATTTCAGGGAAAAATACTAATTTTGACCCTTGATTATTTTGGGATTTCTAGAAACTGTCACCCTTTTAAAAAAATTATTACTAAATGAAATTAAATATGCATTTGGTAGTATTACTATAAAAATAGACTTTTCACTATTTTCTTTAGAGTAACAAGATCCCTCAGGATTAAAGCAAGGCAGATGGCTGTGTTCAGGAAGTTCTCTAGTTATGCATGGTTTCATTTAATGCAAAACAAAATCCATTAATAGTCTTTATTCCACGTGGAAAAGTACAGTAGTTGTGCAGGAACAAAACTACATAACAAAAGAGTAAGACTCACAAATATTAGAGAAAACAATAAACAATAAATAAGCCATGGTAGTTATAGCAGAACTCATGAAAAGCCTATAAAAAAATGGCAAAGCTGTACAAAATACAACAGGAACAAATTTTGAAGAATGACACCAGAAGATTCCTATTAGTACAAAAGCATAATGACCCTTACAGGAACTTCATTACAACTACTTGTTTTTAAAACATTCTGTAAATATAGAACTTCCTTCTCCCCAGTTCTAGAAAATAAATTTCACATCCCAGCATATAAAACAAATACATTCCCACTTCTCTCAAACTAGCATTTTAACATCCTTCAATAGCACAGCACTTTCATATAAAAATACCTTTAAACCAAGGTTCATTCCTGTACCTTATCTTTACAAATGAATAATACATCAGTTTGGACTTAAGTAGCACCTCAAAGGTGTTCATATAAATGAAATAAAGTGCCGTTACTGGTACACTGTTAACATGCCATAATAATATATTGTTCAGTGCAATAACCAGCATGGATGAAGTTTACAAAAAGCATGCAAATATATGACTTTTTTAAAGATTAACTACTTGAAACAGTTATATTTACAAGCCTGAGTACAACTTGACTACTTAATATGTACAACATGTGACTATAAAGTAATGATTGTATAATAAAACAAAAGCAACTAACGAACCAGACCTTAAATACCCAAATTAAATATTGTCCTTAAAGGACCCTGGAAGGCTTGTTCCAGGAGTGCTATCACTGTTAAAAGTAATTTGGGAACCAGCTGAGAGCTGTTTGCCTGTCACCAAGAATGCTACATTGTTAGTATTCCAGCCCAAACTCACCGTGACCAACAATCATGATTCCAAATGTCTTACAATATTTCCAAATACTGAAACACCTTGAAATGGGACTATAGTTCCAAAAAGGTGCTATAAAAATATGTTTAATGAGAATCATAACACAAAAATAAATGCTTAATCTTCAGGAAACTGCTATGAAGGGAAAAATACTTGGATGTTCTTGTATTTTGCTTAAAAAACATCAGCTATTTAACATTTATAGTCACACATATTTAGCTAGAAATCACTTGGTTCTTAATTTTATATTTGTGTGTGTGTGTATTCATATATATTAATTGGGATTTGACTCAATGGAACTATAACTTGAAAATTCCATCTTTTTCAGAATATATGATATATATCATCTGGTGATTTAGTTATTAGTTTAACCTATGACTAGACATTGATGTTCTGTAAGAAATATTATGATTTTGCCACATAGCAAACGACCAGACATTTATATTCTCTAAGAAATATTATGATTTTACCACATTGCAAAGGCTAGGAGAAAAGTGATAAAAACTAAACAATTTCATAAGAGAAAAGCATGAGTTCATGTCAGCTGTCTTAAATTTTTAACTTAATAGGCATAACTACCTGTAGTTTTCAGTTCTGGTTAGCATTCTTATTTATGGTGACTTCTGGTTTTATCAAAGAAATTTTATCCCACATTTTAAATAACTCAATGGCATCTGACCCACACCTAAGGAAAAAAGAAAAAATATGGCTAAAAACATAACTTTTCTCATAAAAACAAAAACATTTAATTAGAACCAAGAGACAGCACACTTTTCCAAATGGGTCTCCCTTTAGGCTTACACATTTGACTCTATGAATGATCGCTTTGGTTTTGCTGAAGGAAGGTGACTCCTGTGGGCTTCACTACTGATATGAGGCTGCTGTTTAGAGATACTTTCCTGATACAGATGAGAAACAGTCTTGGTTATCCTGTTATCTGGACAGTGAGCTGGAACTTGGCACTTCCTTTCTTCAAGCTCCTTCACCTGGGCCCCGTTGTGGACACTTCCACCCGGGGTAGAAACGGAACATGTCTTGGCTTGGCTGTTATGTCCTGCAGCTTGTTTGAGAGAGGGCTTCTCCGAGTTCGCGGACTGCAGACCAGCTGCAGGAGATGTGTTTGTCAGGAGCCCCTCGGGGCCCTGACAGTGCCAGGGGCGGCTGGGAGGATTGCCCTGCTGCTGGAACCTCGCCGTCTTATCCATGATGCCCATGAATGGCGTATTGCGTGGTCTGTGCTCAGCTGTGCCACTCTGAACCTGGTTAACAGCCTTGTCTTTAATTCGAGCATCCTGTCCTTGGCCCTTGAAGCCATCTGAAAAGCTGCTGTTTGAAGTCAAACTACTGGTTGAACTTGACATCTTTATGCTGCTAGACGGAGAACCGGAAGAGCCTGAGCTGGTGAGGGAAGCTGGGTGACGCATGTCGCTGCAGCCCACTGGCCCACCTTGACTTAGCGGGGCGCCGTCCATGGCTGCGGAAGCGTGAGACAGCAGCCTCTCTGCGGTTTTTATCTTGCTTGGTAAAGGGTACACCACGCCACTCTCGCCGTGCTGCGGCTGGACTCCAAGGCCCGGGCCCAGGCGCTCTCCAAAGCGGCCAGAACCCACCCCCACAGCGAAAGGGCCAGCTCCCTCCAAAGGCTGGTTTCTGACCCCAGCAGGCATTGCAGAGATTCTGGTTGGCATGGGACTTGGGGGAGGATTCGGAGAGGAGACCTGAATTTTTGTGCCGTTTCTTACGCCAGCCTGCCCGGAACCTAGATGTTGGCTGGTTTTCACTATCTGTGCCTGTTTGGTCGGCTGCACAACCAACCCTGGCTGCGAGGCAGGCTCCCGCAGGGGCCTGGGGACTCCTGGCCTGTTCTGGGGCGAGACTGGCCTCATTTTGGACTGTAACCCTTCTTGAAGGTTCCGGATATACGGGGAGGGGACAGATGAGGATGGCTGGGACCTGGGAGTCAGGGAAATGGATTCTTCCTGTGGAGAAGTTCCTTCTTCTTCGACCTCCTCAAGATCAAAGTGGTCATCCAGTCCAGGGGTTGGGGCTTCCTCCTCGTTGTCCGAGTCGTTCGGGGGCGCTGGGGGCGGGCACTGCTGCTTTTGCTGCTGGCTCCGCTGCAGCTGCTTGCACTCCTCTTCCACGCGGGCCAGCAGCCTCCTGATCTCCTGATTGGCGGGACAGAGCTTCACGGCTTCCCGCAAGTCGGCCAGCGCTGCCGCAAACTGCCTGTACGTGAAAAGAGAAGACAGGATTACCAGCCATGGAGACACGTGCTCTAAATGTAACTGTTTATAAAACAGCTCGGCCAGGGGAGAGAGATGGTGGTGGCTGAGTTTTGAACACTTACTCTAGCGGACAGGGCCTATTTAAGTAGCTTAGAGTTCCTTAACTAAGTGGGACTGCTGGGTTGTAACCCAGATCTGTGAGACTCACGGGCCCTGCTGTCTCGATAAAGACTACTGGGCTGGGAATGAGAAGAGGCAGTCATTCAGATGTCAAGAGAAAATAAAAGTTCACCCATTGCTAATGATGCCCCCTGCTGTGTCTCTGGGAAGCTACCAATTTCGGATGAGCCCCAAACCCAACCAGCAGCTGTGGTATCACAGAAGCACAGGACGGCCTCTAGCCACGCACCCAGCCCCACACAGTACCTGCTGTTTCTCTTCGCTCTTGCCCTGGCGTAAAAGGCTTCGTAGGACTTTGGTTTCAGTTCGAGAGCCTTGGAAGCAAATTCTTCCGCCATGCCAAAATCCTGGTGTCAGTATTTAAATACATAAGTGAAAAGAAGCACTGAATATGATTATAAGCAACTTTTTTTTTTTGTGATGTTGACAGAGTCAGAGAGAGGGACAGATGGGGACAGACAGACAGGAAAGGAGAGAGAGGAGAAGCATCAATCTTTGTTGGGCACCTTAGTTCATTGTTTGCTTTCTCATATGTGCCTTTACGGGGGTAGGGGGACTACAGCAGACTGAGTGACTCCTTGCTCAAGCCAGCGACCTTGGGCTCAAGCTCATGAGCTTTGCTAAAACCAGATGAGCCCGCGCTCAAGCTGGCGACCTCAGGGTCTCGAACCTGGTTCCTCTACGTCCTAGTCTGACGCTCTATCCACTGCGCCACCGCCTGGTCAGGCACAAGCAACTTTTTAATAGGAGTTTTGCTCTAAAGATTAGCAGAGAGTTGGGACATAATTGGAGAGAGATGAAGGGCAAGGTTAGTTTTTCTGTTTAAAGTTAGGAGATAGTTAAAGCTGATTAATATTCTTAGAAGAGTGCAGTTGAGAAGCAGAACTGGACCCGGCGCGGGGAAAACAGTGGTGTGGGCGGTGCCCCAGCCACTGGCGCACGTGGAGCCCCGCCCCCTGCAGGCCGGCCTCCCCGGGCAGCGCAGGTGCTCAGCCCTCCCACCCAAAGGCGGGCAGAATTTGTGGGCACAGAAGCAGAAGCAGGCAGGTCAACAGTTTGGTGATATGAGGATGACGTTTTTAAAAAAAGTAAAAGAAAGAAGTACTGAAACAAGTCTACTAGTTATTACTTACAAGTTAACTGAGTTAGCTACTATTTATTACAAATTAAGCAGTTACTGGCATAAGTTCTAAGTAAACATAAGCCCTAGGCCGATCGTAACATATCTGAGTTGAACTTTACCATGTCCTTTCCTTTTGAATCTGGGGAAGGGCCTCTCATGACAACGTTGGCAACACGCGGCTGGGGGAGGGGTTTTGCATTGCCGCAGAGGAAGCTATACCCACGTGCCCTCTCTCAACACCTTGAGAGGTGGGTGGTGGCAGCGATCAAATGATGGTCATTCAAGAGAAGCACCTTTCTCTATGCCAGTTCACAGAAATGTGCAAACAAATCCGGAGGTCTCATGATTTGGTCTATGAAAGGGCCGGCCCTCACCACTGTGAAAACACGCTATTGCTAAAGGATTGGAATAAGGAGGCACTGCTTACATTTGTTTTTCTTCGGCAGCGAGACAAATTGAGATAGAGGGAAACTCTCAGTTCATTGAACGGTCTCATGTCCTCTCCGAATCCTTCTCGAGGGAACTTCCGTAAGGCATACTGGTACCTCTGGGCTGCCTCTTTCATCTTCCCTTTCTAGGATCCAAAAACCAGAGACATTTATCCTTTACTAGAAGCTCCACCATGAGTAAGCCCACACCCTGAAGACCCAGGGGCGGTTATTCCCCCCGCACTGCCAAAACCACGGCAGCAGGCTGAAAGGAACCTGGCGCGGAAGGGTGGTAGCCAGCGCCAGAGCGCGGGTCAGCGCGGGTCAGCGCAGGTCAGCGCAGGCGCACGGCCAGGCTGTGCTGGCCACGGGCTTCTGCGGCGTGGCTTCCCAAGATCAGAGAGGAGTCCGTTTTGCAGGAAGGCATCTGTCAATTGCCAAATTGATAACTAACAATCTTAACATATCAGATTCTCTTCTGTTAACTATTTTTGATAACCTTTTCATGAATGCTCTCTCATTTTGTATCTCATTTACATCTCAGAGATATTTTAATGCGAACAGAAATCAGAGGAAAACATAAGGCAGTTTCTAAGGCAAGTAGAATCTTGTGGATAAACCTAGAGCCTGCTGTAGAATAATTTTTTCTTTTAAGAGGAACAAAAGCATGGGCTTTAAAAATCGGAACAGCACCACACATCATTTTCAAGGCTGAAGAAATCCACAGAGCACGCTCGGTCCGCTCCGCCGCACAGCAGGTATGGAGCCTGTTGAAATGGCCTGGTATTTCTAACATAATTGCCTACCAAAATTCACATTAAAACCACTTCAAAGCTACAATACAGGCTCTGAACTCAATTCCAAACTGATTTCAAGCCAGGAACCCTGCTGGGTCATGCTATATGCCTACTTGTTATTATTTAAAAAAGAAAAGGGACAAAATAAAATATAGCAAGTGCCACAGCCTCATGGTAAAAGGATTAAAATGCTCAGCATCTAGGTTTTTGTTTTTAGAATCTTTTGGTTCTATCTAATCAGAGACAAGGAAAGAATAGTGAGCTGTAGAAATGGCCTAAGGGCCTATCTAAGCCAGAGTTGGGGAATTACAGCTTGCGGACTGAATGTGGGCTGCCACTGAGTTTTACAGCCAGTGTGCCTGGGGCACTGCCAGCTGACCGGCTTCTGCGTGACCGGCGGCGGCTGCCTCCGCCACAGCACCGAAGTGGGTTGGTGCAGGCCATCGGGCAAAGCCTCCAATAAGTAGTCTGGCCCTTTCCAGTAAAGGTTTGTTTTTTATCTAAACTGATGTTTTATTTTATAAAATTTACTTTAAAAAGTAGAATTTATTAATGTGCAAATCATATTTCCATTCTAAGGGAAAATGAGAAAAAGTTCAATATCCTGAGTAACTGAGTATTATATATTATGTAATATCTTCAGTAAAAACGTCTCTAGAAACAGTTCAAATGCTAGGAGCTTACAGACACTAAAATAAGATAATCAAGGATTGGGAGACTTAATGACTCTTCCGAAAGTGTCTCCTGTGTGTCCCTTCCCTGTGCGCCCCAGGACGCCATGCACTGAACCTCCCGGCCACCTGGGCCAGTGAAATCAGAAGCCCTGCCTGCACACCAGGCCTTCAGGACCAGAGTCACAGTTACAGCCACAGGCCACTGGGACTCATTCAGCAATAATGGTTCTGAAACACAACAAGAAGTGCTTTCTACCTTGAAGATTCTGCTGTTAAGATGCTAAAGCCGGGCATGAGGCCAGGTTAGCAGCCCTCGGAAGGTCTATTACAGCTGCACCACAGCCCACTACGTCCATTACACACCAACGGGGGGGGGGGGGGGGGGGGGGGGGGGCGGAGGGGGGGGAGAGGCTGCTCACAGGCCAGTACATCATAGAAAGGGCAAAACCACTTACTTTGTACATCATGTTTCCTTCCTCCATCAATTTCTGTAAAAGTATAATCAAAATATCAGGTTTGGAAGTAGCCATCGCCCAAGCAGCATTTCCTGCAAAATAAACATGCATTCAGACGCTCTTCAGCGACCTTGGAGGAAAGGAGTTCAATACTTCTGTGGGCCCTGCACAGCTAAGTCACACAGGCGGAGATCCAGCTGCAGAGGACATTGCTTTTATGTCCTGCAGGCTTCCAGTCAGCAACACAACCAAGGAAAGGGAGCCAGACGCTGAGGAGCGGTTTCCCTTCCAATTGTCTGAGGCGGAACAGAGCACTTAGGGGGGGCACGGTAGCCGGCACAAATTGTTGTTATTCTGGTGAAAAAGTACTGGGAAACTAATGCATCGGACTAGCCATGATCCATCCCTCCCTTCCGATGGGCATTTGGGATAAAATTAAGCAAGACTTCAGAGTAATCTCCATAGTTCCCTGCAGCGCCCACGGTCACTGGCACTGAAGGTGCGTGCTCTAGTGCCCTCTGCCTCCACTGCAGTCTGCCATTACATCTACTCTGGGCGGCCTCGGCTTGAGCCCTCCGGCCCTCTTCCCACCACGCATGCGCTCGGCCCTCGGCCCTCTTCCCACCACGCATGCGCTCAGCCCTCGGCCCTCTTCCCACCACGCATGCGCTCGGCCCTCCGTGCTCCCGTCTATTCCTGTTTCTCCAGCCTACAGCGTGACTACGACCATTCCTCTAACCCTCTTCAAACCCATGCAGCACCTGATGCGCAAGAGCACAGACCCAGATGTCAGACTGCTCAGGTCTAAACCATGACTGCTGCTGACAAGGACTGTAAGGAAGCTATTTCCCTCCTCTGAGCCTTGGTTTTCTCCTCTGTAACATGATGGCATAATCACCACCTACTTACAGGATGAGTATTAAATAAATTAAAACATGGAACTGCTTAGAAAAGTTCCCGATACTATGAAATGCTTAATAACATCAGCTAATATCAGCATCTTCATCACAGTCCCCTCCCAAAACTGCTGTTGGCCAAAGCTCTGCCCTATCAAACCAAAAATGGTGATGGTCTGGTTACTGTTTCCCCATATACCAGGGGTCGGGAACCTATGGCTCTCGAGCCAGGTGTGGCTCTTTTGATGGCTGCATCTGGCTCACAGACAAATCTTTAATAAAAATAATAATGTTAAAAATATAAAACATTCTCATGTATTACAATCCATTCATTTCCTACCGCTCATGTTCATGGTTGCGGGTGGCTGGAGCCAATCACAGCTGTCCTCCGGGACAACACCAGATTTTTATTGGATAATGCGTAATGTACACGGGTCGTTGTATGGCTCTCACGGAATTACATTTTAAAATATGTGGCGTTCATGGCTCTCTCAGCCAAAAAGTTCCCGACCCCTGCCATATACTCTGATGTGTCACATTCTTGAACTAGCCACACAGAAGGGCCTTTCCCTTCTCAGTCAGACCCTTCCGGCTCCAGCATTATCTTTAACTCACTCCGCACCGTCTCCAGGAAATCACATAGACTTTCCCTCACAGAAACTGCGGGAGCTGCCATTACCCCACCCAACCGACTGTGCTTACTCTAGAACCGTGGCTCTCACACTTGGCCTCATTAGCACCACCTGTGAACTCGCCTGCTTGCCGCGGCCCCCCAGTCCAATGGAACTGCCCCTGCTGTGGCTCCTGGGCATCCCCAACACCCCGCAATTCCAGACTGGCCTTCTCAGTTGGCCTCTCCTTCCTACCCTCACTGGCAATAATAATACTATGAGCTATTTAAACATTTTAGGTGACAGTGATTAAATAAGCCTTAGAGAAGGAGAAAAAAAAATCTCTAAACACCTGACATCTTAACCTGAGAACAGTTGAGTATTTATGGTTCCTAACATGCTCTAAAATCAGAAGCTAACCTCCCTCTTACCACTGAACTGAGGTATTTACTGACCTAGTTTGGCTCCTTTTCTCAGCAGCGCAACTACTACAGATGTGTTTCGACAACCAATGGCTCTGTCCAAGGGACGCATACCACTGTGGTCCACATGCTCAATCACAGCTCCCTTCTCCACCAGGTACAGCACCTGCAGTGGGGGACAGGGGCATGAGGCCGCGCCCGGCAGGGGCACCCCCCCCACCCGGGGCACCCCCCCCCCCCCGCAGCGTTCCCGTGTAGGGGCGTCTCTCAATCTTCAGTGCCTCTGGCCTTGAGGGATCCTAGAATGGAAATGAAACTGACAGAAAACAGAAGAGAAGCTGCAAGCCAGACCTAAAACCCAGTCTGAGTGACCTTGGTGTCCGCGGTGAAGCTCCCAGGGAGGGCTGTGCTGTGTACGTGCACACCCTCATCTGTCTGTCTCACCCTCCACCCCGGCCACAGAGATGAGACCCAGGCACCTTTCCTCTCCAGTCACTTCGGAGGCACACTGTGCGACAGCTGGGCTTGCTGGCAGGAGATGGCAACGGGCACTTTAGAAACACTCAGACCCAGCAAGCTGGACAAATTAGCAGCTTGGGGTCATATGGACCCAACTGTAACTCACTTCAAGGCTTAGGAACGAGACCTGAATATTGGGACTGTAACTATGGCAAGTTGGAGACCCTGGTACAATAACTGATTGGACGAGATAAAATAGTTCTCACTTGGACTAAGCAGAGAACAACAGGGGAAACCACTCTGGCCACTCAAATTGCTCCCTTACTGAATAAGAAGACTGCAGCCAGTTTAGATTTTCATGTGGATCAAACAGAGCCTACCAGTCTGCCTGCTGCTCACAACACTCGAGCAGCGATTTTCAACTTCTTTCATCTCGTGGCACACACGGACTAATAAAATTCTGCGGTACACCAATCTGACAAAAAGAATTTGCCAATCTGACAAAAAGAAAAGATACAATTTTGATTCATAATTAGGATGGCTATTGTTGTGTTGGCTATTGTCATTTTTTATTTGACAATCTAAGGGAAAAGATGTCCGTGCCCTGACTAAATTGTCCAGTGTTGCGTGTTTTAAAAATTCTTGTGGCACACCAGTGGGCCATGGTACACCAATATGAAAATCACTGCGTTAGGGGGAAAATATCCAAAATATATAAAGAACACCTTCAACTCAACAATAAAATCCCAAATAAGCCAATTTGAAAATGGGCAAAGCATCTCAATAGATGTTTTGCCAAAGATGATATACAAATGGTCAATAAGCATATGAAAAGATGTTCAACATCACTAATCATTAGGGAAATGCAAATCAACACCACAATGAGATATTGCCTCATATCATTAACATGGCTATTATTAAAAATGAAAATAGCCCTGGCCGGTTGGCTCAGTGGTAGAGCATCGGCCTGGTGTGCAGGAGTCCCAGGTTCGATTCCCGGCCAGGGCACACAGGAGAAGCGCCCATCTGCTTTTCCACCCCTCCTCCTCTCCTTCCTCTCTGTCTCTCTCTTCTCCTCCTGCAGCCAAGGCTCCACTGGAGCAAAGTTGGCCTAGGCGCTGAGGATGGCTCCATGGCCTCTGCCTCAGGTGCTAGAATGGCTCTGGTCGCAACAGAGCAATGCCCCAGATGGGCAGAGCATCGCCCCCTGGTGGGCATGCCGGGTGGATCCCGGTCGGGCGCATGTGGGAGTCTGTCTGACTGCCTCCCCGTTTCCAACTTCAGGAAAAAAAAAATAGATAAAAATAATAAGTGTTGGTGAGGACATGGAGAAATAGGAACCCTGTGCTGTTTGTGGGAATGAACAATGGTACAGCCACTCTGGAAACAATATGGAGGTTCTTCAAAAAAATTTAAAACAGAATTACCGCTTGATCCAGCAATCCCACTAATGGGTCCACATCCAAAATAATATGGGTAGAGCTCAAGGAATTTGCAGGATCCCAAAGAGACACTTGTATACCCATGTTCATAAGAGCACTATTCACAACAGTCAAGAGGTGGAGGAAACCTAAGTGTCTGTGGATGGATGGGTGGGTGGGTGGGTGGATGGATGGATGGATAAGGAACATTTAGTAATTATATACAATGGACTATTTAGTCAGCCTTAAAAAGGAAGGAAACTGACACATGCTACAATATGGATAAGCCTTGAAGACATATGCTCAGTAAAATACGTCAGAAACAAAAAGACAACTACTGAATAATGCCACTTCTGTGAGGTGCCTAGAGCAGTCAGATTCAGAGATTCAGAAAGTGGGATGGATGGTGGCTCCCAGGGGCTGCGGGAGGGAGGAAGGAGGAAGGGCTGTCTTAAAGAGTTTGTTTTACAAGATGAGAAAGTCAGTTGCACAACAGTGTGAGTATGCTTACTCACTGAACTATTCACAGAGAAATGGTTCAGATGGCACATTTTATATTGTGTTATTTATCATAATTAAATAAAAAGTATTAGAATACTGAGCCCCTTCACTTTTCCCTAATGTTGACAAGCTACAGGACTTGGTAAAGTAACATAAACTGAAAAATAAAATTGTAGATATGTGAGTTTCAGTTAAATAGCTAGCTGTTTTGGAAATTGATATTAAGTACAGTCTGCAGTTTAGGAAATGGAGACCATTTAACTCTAATACCACTGCCTTTTAAAAGTATCAAGGCCCAGATGTGCAGGTCGATGATGGCTTTTGCTCCAAGGTCCACAGCTTCTAGCAACATAATACCTGTCTCTCTAGGTAATCCTAACATTAGATATATTAAATATTCAGAATTGATAACTCTAACAGGGATGAATGTTCCTCTAGGGCCTGCTGGGTACCTGAGATGTGAATCCTGACAGAGACCTGGTTTCTACCCCAAAAGATATTTTGCACTTCTTAGTCTATTAAGGTTTAATCCCCTGTACCTCAATTAGACGTAGGCATTGGTCAGAGATAAAGATAGTGCCCAAAGCATTCTTGACACTGCCATATCACTCTAAAAACAATCCAGCTAATTGTTTGTTTACCAATTTCTCACAGATATAGTAGTGATTTTTAAATGATTTATATGAATTACTTTAAGAAAATTAAACTACATATGCATGTATGTATAAGTATTCATGTATGTTCTGTTGTGCGTACAGCTTGTAATCACGTATTTTTAAGCTTTTAAGAGTCCATTAAAGTCGTACTACAGTTCTGAAATAGATTGCATGTCACAGAATTAAAAATAAAAATACCCTACAACACACACATACACACTGACCACACTCTGTGGCACTGGCCCTGCACACACGTAGGTGGGCAAGTGTGACCGCCCGCGGTACCTACGGTGTCTGCGTCGCCGTAGAAAGCCGCCAGGTCCAGGGGGGTGCGGCCGTTCTTGTCCATCTGGTCTATCTCCGCTCCTTCTTCCACCAGAAACTGGACCACTGCCCTGTGACCTTTCAGACAAGCCCAGCTTAATGCTGACAAGCCTTCTTTGTCCAGAGAGGAAAGGGCAGCACCTGAAAGAAAAGCCCAGTCATTGGACATGAATGCCACAAGGCAAGCCCAGGGGCAGCAGAGCAGCTCCCGTCTGCAGACAGGGCCTGAGCGTGTGGCAAGCAGGTGCTGGGAGAGCCCAGGCTCCCAGGCGCCCTGGCCATCACTGTGCGAGCTCCGGAATGGGAGCTTGGGCTTCAGCCCCTCCCCTCACCTGTGTGTCAGTTAGAAAATCCCCGTAACAGAAAGACTTAAAATTTGAAACAGAAAGTACTGAACGAGTCTGCCAAAGCTCTTCTTTGTCCATCCTAAAGACACCTAGGCCGGGCAGACCGTGCCGCTACCTTTTGAGAGGAGGAATTCCACGGTGCTCAAGTGCCCTTCGCAGGCAGCCACCATGAGGGGGGTCCGGCCCTGCTTGTCACTTAGGTTCACGTCACAGCCGCGTTCCAACAGCAACCTCACGATCTGAAATAAACACTCCGAATGACAATCTTCCTGCTATGTTTTATATCGTTTCTCTATACCCAGGCAGGATTTTCCACCTTTAAAAGTAGTTAAAGGATGCTCCTCTTTTAAAAACCATTCTAAATTGTGTAATCCGTGTGACCTATAACAATTTTCTGTTCTATTCCTTTGAACAAAATCTTCTTGCCGATGTATACTTTTTGCAGATATATACAGGCCCAGCCCAGGTTGACACAGGAATTTGGGTGCCAACCACAATCGGGTAATAACCAGTCAGCCACAGGGACACATGGGATCACTAGGATAACTAGACAGAACTAAGAGGGGGCAAGTAAGAGTCGTGGCTCCTCACGCCGGAGCTGGAGCGACGTTCCTGTAGGCAAGCGCACCGGGCAAGGGAAGGGAGGCGCCAGAAGACAATCACCAACACACCTCAAGGAACCCGCTTTTCTAAGACTCAGAGCATGGTGGTGGCTGGATGTTCACCGTGGGCAATTTTTAGCAGAGCCTCCTGGAGAAGATGCTCAGCTCAGGCCCAAGCCTTCAAACAGTGCAGGTGATGAGGTTAGGGAGCAAAACCGGAAACCAGAGAGGAGTCTCACAGCACTTCCCCAGTGGGAAGGGCTTTGTACAGGGATTGTCCAGTCTCTCCCTGTATGGTGGTCATCACGTCGCCACCAAGGAGGGGGCACATTCCCATGCTTTCTTGTTCTTGTCACACCAACAAATGCTTCCCCCAATTCCCCGTGCCTCAGGAAACAGTCCAGGACAGAGGACTGGCCAGGGCACCATGCAGAAGCTGCAGGAGAACAGGGAAGAGTAGTGCACACCGAGCTCCGGGAAGTAAAGGGAGAAAAGCCGAAACTATGGTGAGGAGCAGTCACAGCTCCTACCAACAGAGCCGGCAGGAATCAGGGGAAACGCAATGCCAGGATGTAAACTTGGGTCTAGAAAATACTTCCTGTAATTTATTTGTTGCTTATGTGTAACCTGGTGCCAGGCGGGTGTAAACAGGTACATGGCCGCTGTTCACAAAATGAAGGAACAAATGACTAACCCACTGCTCTCAAGGACCCCATGTTCTCTTGAATTAAAGACAACGTGCCAGTAAAAGAGATCAACCCGAGTCATACTGGACCAAAGGGACATTTTGTCCTCTTCCAGAGAGCACAAGAGAACCGTTCTTCTTCCAAGTGTGTTGACCAAATGGGTCACACATCACACCAGGAACAGATATGTCACAGCAAGTCTTTTGTTATCGTAATGGGGACCACCCATTCTACGTCCCCTCCCCAGGTAACCGGATGCTGCTGTGGGTCACTGACCTGGTTACCAGCCTCGCTCCCGGTTACCAGCCTCCATGACTGACTGACTAGCCTAGGAAGCTGCGTACGGCCCCCGGGCAGAGGGGCAATGGTGAACCCTGTCCCCACCCACCGTTTCCGAGGCCCTCGGGGGCAACCCTGTCCCCACCCACCGTTTCCGAGGCCCTCGGGGGCAACCCTGTCCCCACCCACCGTTTCCGAGGCCCTCGGGCGCCCCGCGTACCTGCCAGTGCCCTTGGCGCGCTGCACAGAACAGAGGCGGGACCCCTCTCCGGTTGGTCCGGGACACGGCGGCTCCGCGCTCCAGCAGCCGCTCGCACACCTCCAGCTTCCCGCGTCCCGCAGCAGCAGTCAGGGCTGAGGGAGAGTCACCGGGCAGGACAGCTTGTCAGGAGGTGGCAGCTAGCGGTGGCCACAAAGTCTCTGAAACTCTTGCCATTGAGAGGAAGAGGTCTACATTATCAATGCTCCCTGTCCCCCCCAAATCTGAGTAAGCTCTGTGACCAACAGAACAGCAGGAGTGACGTGGCGTCAGCGGCCGGGCCCAGTCCTGAGAAATGGGCAACTTTTGCTTCCTTGGAACACTCACTCTGGGAACCCAGATTCCAGGCTGTGAGGATGCCCCAGCTGCCCTGTGAACGGGACCCACGGGGAGAAGACCAAGGCCCGTGTATGCTGGACAGCCCCAGGTGAGCTCTCAGCAGGCCGCCAGGAACGACTGCCAACCCCGTGTGCGTGCCACCCTGGAAAGGGACCCAGACGGTCTCCGTACCACCCGTGGCGGTTGAGCAAGGATGAGCCACCATCTCTGCCGAGCCCACCTACTGCGGAGTTGGGAGTCACCAAGTTTTTGCTTCATTGTTTATTTTTTACAGCACGAAATAACCAGAATATAGTATAACACAAATACAGAAGTCAGTATTATTCTCCAGTCTGGACTCTTCTCCTAAAGTCATTAAACTGCATTCAACAAGGACTAATAATTACTGAGGCAGTAAAAAGGATATCTTATTATTCCTGCCTTTATGCAGTTTAGAACCTCTGTAACAAGTCAAGATTTGAGATTAAGAATGTCAAGAAAGGGAAGTGGGATGACAGAGGCCTGGAGAGCTCAGGCGGAGAGCCTAGTGTGGTCCTGGGGGTGTGACTGCCAGCTGGGGTCAGCCAAGGGGAAGAATGGCGTGAATGGGAGAAGAACACACGGCAAAGGTTCACCCACTGCCCTCCCATCAGTGACGGTGCCTCCCCACCCCAAGTCATTAAAAAGACGGGTTCAGTTGGGAGGAGGCTTCTGCTGTGTCAGGAGAATCACTGCCTCGAGGAAAGGCAGGTGGATTCCGGAGACCATCCCAGGCCCGAGGACAAGCTTCCGGGGAAAAGGGGACTGGAGGGTGAAGGGTGGAGACACCACAGGAGGAGACATCTCTGATGCAGAGGGGGAAGGAGAGGACGAGTGAGATGCTGTGTGACTGTTCCTGCTGCCCGTCTGAGACAGCTTTTGTTTTTAGAACAGCCTCATGCTTTCAAATTCCAGCTTTCAGAATAGACCAGGTGTTCCTACCAATCCATAAGACATATCGGTACGAAAATGAGGAAAACACAGGAACAGCATACTTTGCAAGGGTGAAACCTGAATGCCAATGAACTTATTCTGGAAAGGGCCCAACCTTATCAGTAATCCAAGCACTTCAGAAATGGGCGCAGAACAATGGGAACGCTCATATGCCACTGGGTGAGTGAGGACTGGGTGTGCTGCTGACACTACTGAGGAAAGCTGCAGACGCACATACACTACCACCCAACAGCCCTGCGCCCTGCACACATGTGCCTGGTGGTGGGTGCCCTTGGAGTGTACCAAGAGACACATGCAACAGTGCTCACACCAGCCCCAAACCGGAGGCAACGCAGATGGCCACGACTGTCTCGATAAATTGTGGTATGGTCAAACAATGGAATATCACATAGCAGTGACAATAAACGCTATGCAGCTAAATGCAACACAATGGGTCCATTTCCCAAACTAAATATTGATTCCAAGAAACAAAACACAACAGTGCAAACACAGGGTGACTTTGTTCAGTTTCTGTAGCGCAGAGCGGGGCCCGGCTGAAGCAAGTCTGGAAGAGGCCCAGATGTGGGCCTGGCTCCGTGGGAGCCCCAGGTCTGTGTCCTGCTCCCGACACCTAAGACCATAGCAGCCAAGTCCTCAGGAACGGACCTTTCACTATGCACAGCAGGCCCGCCATGCTCCTCAGACTCCCCGCAGAACACAGACTTCCATTCGCCAGCATCCCGCCAGCCCGGCCAAGGCTGCACCCCCGGGAGCCACACACACAAAGGAGCACACGGAGAGCAGCTCCTCCAAGGGACAGAGACGTCTCTGCGGACCTTCCTGAGGGACACAGTGCACCGAGCTGGTGACTTTACCCTCTCATGTTACAGAAAGGCCCCCGCACTTGCCCAACAGACCACTTGAGCTCTGCTTCCATCCCAGGGCCTCCGCACTGAGGAGGTGAGGAAGGCGGCGGGCTGGGGAGGACGGGAGCACGCCAGGCGGGCTGGGGAGGACGGGAGCACGCCAGGCGGGCTGGGGAGGACGGGAGCACGCCAGGCGGGCTGGGGAGGACGGGAGCACGCCAGGCGGGCTGGGGAGGACGCCAGGCCGTTTCTACATTGGGTGCCCTACGGACACAAAGGTCAGGCTGAGGAAGATGGGGCGGGGGAGTGAAGCTCTGTGTTCAGGAGGGCGCATCGGTTCGGACTTTGCCTCTAGCCCTCAATTCCTGAGGCAGGAAATGTGTGACAAGAGCAGCTTGTCATCAGCAACCTTAACAATGCTTTCATCTGCCTATTCTAGAAATTTCTTATGACTACAAAGAGTCGCTTTCAACAACAGTTGCCATCTGTAATTGCTGATTCTCTATAGATAGTACAACTGGAATAAAACACAGACACAAGTGTAAGCCACTGCCGATCTGGGCCTGGTGCACTGCTCTCTGTGCACGGACAGGCTCGCTGCCGCTGGTCCTGCATCTAAACATGTAAATGAAGGATAAACAAATGCCATTAACAGAACGGAATTTATATCAGTTTTACATACTGGTGCATGGGGGGTTTCCACGTCCAAATGTTTGAAACCCAGTGGCCAAAGTGATCCTGTCTGCAGTGTGAGAGTTGACACGAGGGTCCTGGCCCCGCTGCCCTGAGCGCACGGCACAGTTCCCCCTCTCCACGATGCTGCTGTTGATGATTCTCCATCACTGAGGCTCTACCACACATTCCTGGATGGATCTGAACGAGACCCCTGTAAGTGGCCCATGGGGTGGAGATCGGGCAGTAGCCACACTAGCTGGCCTGCTGCTGTGGTGCCTCCCCCGTTAGGGGAGGCCTCCTGTCCCCTCTCCTCCAGCTGTGGCTGAGTGTGACTAGTGACAGACGAGTGACCAAACACACTCAACTACAGGCAGGGACATGACCAGCATATTATCTGTAGGGCACTGGGGAAGGAATAAACCCAGGGCTTCCATTTGATGAGGTCTGAGGCAGCTGATGCACCGTAACATTTCAATCTCCTTTATTTGGTAAACAACTTCCGTCCGCATTATAAATGGGTCCTTTAAATCAGAGTATCTGCTGCAGCTGCTACTGAGTTTCTGCAACAGCAGCACATCAGAAGTGACAGCTTGGTGCTAAAAATAGGGCTCGGTGCTTTCAGGAGGCGCCAGAAGAGCCAGAGTTAGAGCAGCTGACGAGTGAGCGAGAGTGAGCGCCACCCCGGGCCTGGTGCGGGCTGGGCTCCGCTAGCCCCTTCCTCAGGCCTGACTGACTGGGCGAGTGGTGATGAACTTCCCTTTGAAGTGACAGAGCTCAGAGTCTTGGAGCTTTCTCGGGCCTGGCAAGGATCACATTCTGCACACAAGTTCGTATGAGGCTCTCGTTTGTAAATGATGCCGATAATCCATGGGACCAGTGTGTCCCTTTTTCTACCCAGACTGAGTATTTTGGGCCGCATCCCTCAGGACCCCTGAGGCTAGGCCATGCCTCAAGTGTCAGCAGCCGCAGGATTTAAGGACACCATATTCGGAAATAAGGGAGACCGAAGACTAGTCAACTACGTGCTTAAACAAACAAATCAGGGCAAAACTTTGCTCAGGAATTCCAACTATTCTGCTCAAAGACTGACCTCTGGGCTGAGCAGCAGACTCTAATGAGGGTCCACGCCCTCAGCCTGGTCTGAGGACAGGAGCGGGGACCAAGACCGGAGGACAGTGCACTGGCCATGGGGCAAGGCCTTGTCCCCCGGCCAATGAAATTCAGAGAAGCAGGAGAAAATAAAAATGAACACATGGCACTTTTTAAGACTCAAATTGGATACAATTTCTTTTACTTGCAAAATCCTTAACAAGATGGCACTACTGTAATTAAATTTCTATGAAAGCATATATCTTTTTTCTGACGACCCTGAGTAATTTTACCTCAGCAATACTAGCCTCCTACTTTAGAGAAGGAGATTTGTCACGGTAGGAAGTCACTTTAAGAAAACCCCACTAATATGCAACAACAGAAGGTTACTGAAAACATCAGTGAGGTAGGTTTCTTTGCAAAGTGGATCGTTTGCAGGAATCTTTTAAGTATTAGAGTTCCCTGGGCAAAGATGCGATTTACAAAAATTGAACTGTCAACTTGCCAGGAACACAGGCATTCTATAAACAGAGCTGTTTGTAACATTTCATGGCAGATCTGTCATTCAAATGCACAGAGGGACGTAATACTGTCTCCTCTACATTCTTCTGTCCCCAATTTGGAGACTCTGAGAGAAGGGTGCCCCCAGATTCCAGATAGCAACCTTTTCATTCATTATGCACTGATGACTCAAACCACCGCCACGGCCGGAGCTGAGCGTGAGCCGAGGCGCACGCAGGGGCAGAAGAGCGCTTCCTGCTGGCTCAGTGGCTGGGGACGGGCGTGGCAGAGTGGTTCAGCTCTGCTGGCATACTCGTTTCTATCTGTGCAATTTATTAACTAATATACTGTCTTTTCCAATCACATAAAAAAATGGGAAATGAAAACAAAATGAAAGTGCCAATATCAGAAGTGAGCGGCAGGGTTCCCATAAACATCACCTAGTTGCAACCAGGACGGCAACCATTAGATGTGACAAGGCAGTGACGTTTGACCCTCAGCTGACAGCTCTCTGGACACATCCCACCCACTGTAACGGAGAACAAAAGTAAAGAGTGCCCTTGACATGCTGAAAATCCTCACCTATTTTATCTAAGAGGTAAAATGTCACTGGGGAGTTTATGATTAAAAGCTGGTTTTGGAATAGCAGCCTCTCCCCCTCCACTTTCTAACCACTGCCCTTCGAAGTTGTCAGAGCAGATTGCCCGTGGCCTGTGTTGGTTTTCCTAACATTTGGGTCTGGGCTGGGTTGTCATGCATCGGGAACCTGAATGAATGTAGGTCCCCAGCTTCCACCATTCAACCCCCCCCCCACACACACACCTCCTAGGAACGGGCTGAAACTTACACAAAGCCACCGCAGAGCTTCTACCATTCAACCCCCCCCCCCCCACACACACACCTCCTAGGAACGGGCTGAAACTTACACAAAGCCACCGCAGTCTCACTTCTGTGAGGCATTTCCTCCTTCACTGAGGGGGCGGAGGGCTTCTGTTAGAAGAAATAACTTCCCCACAGCTATAAATTCCTTGTCTGCACAAAGACTGGGACTGAAACACAACGAAGACTGTTTGACTGAAAAGTGTCATGAGCCTGACCTGTGGTGGCACAGTGGATAAAGCGCCAACCTGGAACACCTGAGGTCGCCGGTTCAAAACCCTGCACTTGCCTGGTCAAGGCACATATGGGAGTTGATGTGTCCTGCTCCTCCCCCTTCTCTCTCTCTCTCTCTCTCTCTCTCATCTCTCTCCAAAATGAATAAATAAATAATTTTTAAAAAGTGTCATGAGGCCCTGGCTGGTTGGCTCAGCGGCAGAGCGTCGGCCCAGCGTGCAGGAGTCCCGGGTTCAATTCCCGACCAGGGCACACAGGAGAGGCGCCCATCTGCTTCTCCACCCCTCCCCCTCTCCTTCCTCTCTGTCTCTCTCTTCCCCTCCCACAGCCGAGGCACCACTGGAGCAAAGATGGCCTGGGCGCTGGGGATGGCTCCTTGGCCTCTGCCCCAGGCACTGGAGTGGCTCTGGTTGCAGCAGAGCGACGCCCCGGAGGGGCAGAGCATCGCCCCCTGGTGGGCAGAGCGTCGCCCCCTGGTGGGCGTGCCGGGTGGATCCCGGTCGGGCGCATGCGGAAGTCTGTCTGTCTCTCCCCATTTCCAGCTTCAGAGAAATACAAAAAAAAAAAAGTGTCATGACATTGGGAGATGTTGGGCAGATAAAATATATTATGCTCACTTTGTTAAAGATGGCGCTGCCCGTGAGGAAACCTTTCGCCCATGTGATAATATTAATTGCCCCTCTTGCTTGGGATGGGCGTGATTATATTAATGTGTGTTGGGGGCAGGCTGTGGGCAGGCAGGATCCTTGTAGCCTGGGGCTTGGTTTTGGGACTAAGCCTTTCGCACCCTTTTTGATGTGGGGTGGTGCACTCTCATGAGGAATCCCATTATGCCTCAGATAAGTGACTTTGTATCAGACTTCCTTGTTTGTATATTGGATTAAAGGTTTGGGTTTCTATACTATAAAGTGGGGCAGACCTGGAGCTTGCTCTCTCTCGGTTACTGAGATTAGCATTAGAGGAGAGAGCAGAGTAAGGCCACATGGAGGAGAGGAGAGGCAGCCAAGATGGCGGAGTGCTGAAGGAGAAGCCAGTTTGTGCAGAGTTTGTGTAGAGAGAAGGAGATGGGGAACAGAGGTGAATAAGACTGGTGAGGGTAGAAACCTTTGATTCTAGGAAACTCGGATAAGTTAGTAGCTTTGTGAGCACTGAATGAGTGGTTTTGGAGCCCAGTGTGTGTTTTTACTTGCCCGCCAGGTGCAAGCTAGGATTAAAGCTGATGGCCCACCAGTTCTTGGCTCCATTGTTTCATTACCGTCTGTCCGAATCTAATGCGAACCTGCACTGGCCAGGCGGCTGTGATGGTGGCCGGGGCTACTGGCTTTACAGGAGAAAAGCTCCAAGCACCCCCTGTACCCCGGCCTCAGTGAGCCCATGCTGGGAGGGGCAGAGCCACTCCGCAATCTTATGCACAGGAAGCCAGCACTGCCCACACGCTCTTTGCATCTCACAAGCTGCTGTTTGGAACACCTTCCTCATTGTTCTGACCCTTCCTGACTGTGTTCTCCATTTGCACAAGTCTCCCAGGAGGGCCTGCAGGGCAGGCCAGAAGGCAGGGTTGGGGTCAAGGAGAGGGCAGCTATGTTACCAAGCAACAGAAGCAGCAACCAAGCAGCACATAAAAACAATGCAGTCTCTGCCGCCCCATCAGCCCACTTCCCACTGAGCCCAGGAAAGGTGAAAACAAGGCAGGGAGCTAATCTCCGGAACCAGGACCCTCCTGACACGTTACAAGTTCTATTGTAAAAGCACACTGTCAGTCTCCGTGTTTACATTAAATGTTAAATGAGCCTCAAATTGCCAAGGAATTTTTAAAAGAAATAAAGTATGCAATTGCCACTAAATAAGACTTCATGTGTGACCAAATTTCTTTCTATTCTTCATTATCTGCAAAGTAATTGCAAAGAAACTAAGATTTTATCACTTAAACAATTTAGTACTACATTAAGACCAAATGCATAGAGTAAATTAATGACATATTACAATAATAATATTAACAAATCAACTTATCACAAGCCGGGCAGCATATTACATCTTTTGAACACTTAAAACTTCCAAGCTCTGGGCAAAACACTATGAATTCTGATTTAACCTTAGTGAGAATATTCTGAATTAGATGATTATGTCCATTTTATCGAGGTAAAAGAAATAAGTCACAAGAGTCACATCATTTGCCCCAAATCAGTAGTCCGCACACCATGGCTCACGAGACACATGCGACTCTTTGGCCCCTTGAGTGTGGCTCTTCCACAAAATACTACATGCGGGCGCTACCTCGATAAGGAATGTACCTACCTATATAGTTTAAGTTTAAAAAATTTGGCTCTCAAAAGAAATTTGAATCATTGTACTGTTGATATTTGACTCTGTTGACTAATGAGTTTGCTGACCACTGCCCCAAATCATGAAGCCAATCAGGAATTAAATGCAAGCAGCTGACTAAACTTGGAGCCATGCTATCAAAATATTTAGAAGATCCTGCCTGATCAGGCAGTGGCACAGTGGATATACAGTGTCGGACTGGGAGGTGGAAGGCCCAGGTTGGAAACCCAGAGGTCGCAACAAAGAACTGATACTTCTCATCTCTCCCTTCCTGTCTGTCCATCCCTCTCTGACTCTGTCTCTGTAAAAAAAAAAAAAAAAAAGGGAAGACCCTGACATATTTTAATAAAATACTAGGACACTGTGAAGTGCTTCCTGTATGACACACTGCATGGAATTATTAATACACAACCAACTTCAATGAGGCAAGTACCACTCATCCGGGTTTACAGGTGACGAAAATAATGCCCAGAGATGTTGAACAACTTACCTAAGGTCACACAGCTCATGGGAGGCAGGCATAGAATGAGAGGTCAGGCCTGGCTAGAGTCTGAGTTCTTAACTCCCACTCTGCTGCCTCGAGGAAGTCTCCTTTAAAAGTTCCAACTGATCAAAAGGACTACAAATGTTTAGAACAAGAGTTCAGGAAATCACTTTTCTTCTCCGAAGAGCTATTAAGCATTCTCCCACGGACGATAAGAATAATCTACAATGACTATGTTCCCTCAGCTCTGGACACATGGCTTCCTAAGGCCAAAACAGTAGTTCAGTCTGGTGAGCGTTCAGACACGAGGGTGGGAACGCCCGTGCTGTTCCTCGTGTCCGATCCTGACTGCACTTTCCCCTGATCTCACATGTATCATTTCAAATGAGCCTCTTCAAATCCTTTGAGGAATAATGTGTGCTATAAATAACATAAATTCAATTTAAAAACAATTTCCTAAAATGTGGATGACATAAATCACATGTCATAACAGACTTTGTTCTAAAAATCTATCAGAAGATCACAGCTTTGAACAGCTGTCGCTGCTAAAGTGTGCTGAGAGCGCTCGCACTTGTGATAGATCCCCTTGCACACCAGCTTATTTAAAGCATGTGCAATGTGCTGTTCTCCCTTCTCCCTGAAATGGCTGAGCACGTGTGCTGAGGGGGGCAGTTGTGTGAAGGTCATCATGCAGGGCGTCAGAGCAAAAAGGGGGTGTTTTCACATAACCATTTTATACAAGGTCACATACGGTCTCAAAAAAGAAAAATCAAGAAACAATCCAAATGCCATTTCAATAAAAGTTTGAAAGAATCAATTATGGTTTTTCTATGGGAGTGTCCATGAAGCACCTGTAATCCCAGGAGTGACGACTGAAAGATTAGCAACAACGTTTGTAGGTAAGAGGCTCTAAGCTACCAAAGTGTAGATGAGTACAAGTTTTCAGGTTGAAAGAAGACATTTGAAAAAGAATATGAAGGAACCACGACTCTGTGCACAGCAACAACAACATGACAAAGGTATGAACAGGGTTCTCGTTAGGGGTCAAGCTACCCGTCATTTGCACCTGAGACACAGTCTCTGGGTTTTCAAAATGCCCCACTCCTTACCCCTCTCCCTCCCTGTCGGGCAGGGACACACAGGTCAGCTGATGTCCACTGTCCTCTCAGCAGACAGAGTGGTCTCCAGAACACACCCATGTCAGGGCCAAACCCCAAGGGTTGCTAGAGCAAGAAGGGGACAGTGTGGACAAACCCAGGGCCCTCAGTTCTCACCCCCTAACCCTCTCTACTGTCCGGGTGACCCCCTCACCCGTCACCCTCTTCCCAGAGCCTGAGTTACCCCGCCCCCAGCGCCCCACGTTATCCCACTTTGCCTTCCCTCCTACAGGGCTCTGGGTCACCCGGCCCCCACCACACCCCTCCCCTCTCAGGGTCCTGAGCTCTCTCTCTCCCATAATCTCCCAGGTTCTGTTACCCTAACATTTCCCTCCCTTTCCAGAACCCTGGGTTACCCCTCTCCCTACTGTCTGGGATCTGGGACTGCCCCCCACCCCACAGAGGATTATCCCCCTCTTATCCCTCTAGGGTCCTAGGTTATCCCTCTTTTGTGCTTTTACACTAAGGCCAATCAAGAACTTCTTCCTCTGTTTGACTGACGGAGACCTGGATTCCACCAGCGTTACTGCACTTTCTCACACCCGAGCAGAGGAGGAAATGCCTATTTGCCAATAAGAGTGTCAGTGAGATGCTCAGGACCTCAGAAAATTGAGTATCAACTCACTTAGCTCTTCCCCACAAGATACATTTAGCAAATTCCTTAACATAAATTCTCCACGTGCCCCAGCAGCAATGCACAAATGCTATTCCTTCCCGTCTTCCCCGACATTCTGCCCGGGACGTACTACACATATGAATGCCAAGTTCAACCCAGTAAGTTTTAAATTTACTTTAAATTCTTACCAAACAACTGCCCTCCTCTCTCTCTAAAAAAAGTACAGTAATAAACAAAAGAGTCTATTTTCTAACCCAACCATAAAGATGTCCTGTTTTCTGGGGTACATGTACTGTGATCTGGGGTAGCCTTGGGTGTGATGAGCTCAGTCATCCATGGCCTGGGCCCACATACCATTCAGAACTGAAGGATGCCTCCCCTTCACAGAGCCGGGCAGAGACATAGAGTGGGAAATTAAAACAGTTCCATGGAGCCTGGCCAGGCGGTGGCACAGTGGATAGAGAGTCAGACTGGGATGCGGAAGACCCAGGTTTGAGACCCCGAGGTTGCCAGTTTGAGCACGGGCTCATCTGGTCAAAAAGCTCGCCAGCTTGGACCCAAGGTCGCTGGCTCGAGCAAGGGGTTATTCAGTCCGCTGAAGGCCCACGGTCAAGGCACATATGAGAAAGCAATCAATGAACAACTAAGGTGTCACAATGTGCAATGAAAAACTAATGATTGATGCTTCTCATCTCTCCGTTCCTGACTGTCTGTCCCTGTCTATCCCTCACTCTGACTCTCTCTCTGTCTCTGTAAAAAAAATTAAAAAAAAACCCAACAAAACAAAACAAAAAAACAGTTCCATGGAGACAAGAGTGAAACTTTTAAAACATCGATGATGAAATACAACTATATTTCATGGCCTACTAAGGAAACTGTGGACCCTTTCCCCTTAACACTGGCCTGGGAAGGCCCCTGCCCCAGCTGCTAGGCCTCAGACTCAAGTTCCAGGGGTAGCCAGGCCAGGTTCAGAATTCTGTCCAGAATTACAGTACACTGAACTGAACTGCTTCAACGTGTTATGAAAACAGAGGGCTACGCAGCTAAATAACCTACTCAATTTAAAGTGGTCAAAATTCAGCCCTTTGTAGAAGCAGAGGCAAATTTAAAAAAACATAGTATTTACAATGACTAGACTTCTTTGGAAAGGATTTGCCAACTAAAGTATTTTACCAACTAAAATAGCACGGATAACATAAAGGAACACTACAGCCGGTGCCAGTTTGCTCATTGAATAGAGCGTTGGCCTGGCGTATGGATGTTCTGGGTTCGATTCCCAGTGAGGGCACACAATAAGCAACCATCTGCTTCTTTCCCCTCCCTCTCCCCCTTCTCTGCCTCTTCTCCTCCCGCAGCCAGTGGCTTGTTTAGTTTGAGCGTGTCAGCCTCAAGCACTAAAAATAGCTTCATTGATTCAAGTATTGTTCTCAGATGGGGTTACCAGGTGAAAACTAGTTGGGGCACATGCAGGAGTCGGTCTGTCTCCCCTCCTCTCACATACATACATACATATATACATACATACATACATACAACATACATAAATAAAAGGGAACACTTTACATGGAGTATTTCAGCCAGATGCCCAACCTTTTCTGCTGGCACATCTCCTTGCAGAAATTAGGGAAGGGCAGCCCTTGGGAGCTGTCGGTTGATGGCCAAGGTGGCAATCTATCCCTGTGTGGAACCCAGGACTCTAGGCCTGTTGCAGACCTGTGATAAGCAGTAAGAAGGACTTCAAAGGGACACAGGTGAGGACACAGCACACCCTGGGGTGTGCAGTCGGGCTGGTGGTGCAGGCAGGGAGATGTGATGGACACAGAGATGGGTGAGGCCGCCCCAAGCCATTTAGTCCTGTCAGCCATGCTCACACCACGGTGAGTTGCTAACACTTGTGTTCCCAAAGATACAATCCAGCACCCACCCCCACTCACAGCACAGGTGTGACACATCAGAGACTAGAATAAGAGTTTCTAAGCCAGCATGGACTCCAGCAGGGCATGACCTGTGCTAAAACAGACACAAAGAAACCAGGAGTCCATAAAGTGGGTTTCTATAAACGCACTTGTCCACTCAGTCAACACCTGTGTGACACGCACCAGACTAGGCCGGTGGCTAGCAGGTCGGACAGCACAGATGGAGGGCATCTCCATCCGCACAGAAAATTCTACTGCACAGCCCCAGATTAGACAGAGTCTAGACACACACAGTGAGCACAAGAGACATGAACATTTCTGCCCTCCTGAACCAACGATCAAATTTATAAGTAGCAAGTGCTACAAAAAGAACTGCAAAGCGACCTAAAGGAGTTGAGGCGGGGAAGGCTTTGCTTACAAGCAGGCACTATCTGCGCATAACGGCAAATGCTGGAACAGAAGGGCCTCTACCCTGCAAACAGCTAGAAGTTCCAGCCAGACACAGGCAGCAGGCTCAGCTGGGAGAGCGGCCTGGAGCTTGGAACAGTTCCGCTGACAATTCATAGCAGCATGAGGTCACCAGGTAGGCATCCAGCCTCTCGGACCACTTCAGGCTGGGCTGATCCCCATCAGACACTGACAGAGAAACAGCAACTCTTAGGTCGGTCGCGGTGGCAGCCAGCACGTACTTGTCACGGCTGTGGAATGCCTGAGACAGAGGTCGTACAGGCAGCTGATGGGCGCCTGTCGTGTTCCAGGCTGCCCAGGAACCACGAGACCGAGACTGTCTGACCACGGCTGTGAGTGTCACGGAGGAAGGGCCTGGGCGGGCTGCAGGCAGAGCTGCCGGGTGGGGGGCCTGCCCAGGAACCACGAGACCGAGACTGTCTGACCACGGCTGTGAGTGTCACGGAGGAAGGGCCTGGGCGGGCTGCAGGCAGAGCTGCCGGGTGGGGGGCCTGCCCAGGAACCACGAGACCGAGACTGTCTGACCACGGCTGTGAGTGTCACGGAGGAAGGGCCTGGGCAGGGCCGCCGGGTGGGGGGGCCTGCCTGCAAGCCCAGTCCCCAGCAGAGCAGCTCCAAGCTTCCCCCTGTGGGTCCCACTGCTCTGCACCCGAGTGGGCGCCATACTGCTCCACCCGAGTGAGCACGAGGACAGAGCTAAAGGGCTGCCAGACGACAGAACTCGTCTTGAAGGGCTGGACTCTCAACACCGAACAGACATAAACAGCAAACGGCCCCCGATGCTGGTGACAAGGGAATCTTACACAAGTAAGCTCTGCTCTCTGAAACAGAAGAGATAGTCTAAGCTTTCTAAAAGCTGTAGATTTACTGCCATAAATCCTAAAAGAAACATTATTACCATTTTAGATGGATGTTTTTAAAATCTATTATACACTTTCTTGTCTCTACAAACCCAAGACAGGAACCATCCCCTTCTGTGATGACATCTGATGACTCCAGATGACTCCAGTCATCAGCAGGGAGACGCACAGGGTATTAAAGGTGCACGATGGTCTCTACTCCCAGCGTCCCCACCTGGACTGACAAGGGACCTCGGAAAGGTCTGCCATTCCCTGTGTCCCTGTGCTGCTCCTGTCAGCTGCCATCACCTCTTACGACGACCTGCTCACTCCAATCAGCACCAGGCATTAAAACCACACTTTGGCAACACGCTGCGCCTGCACGCGTCTCGCCTGGCAGGAGGGTGGAGAAGGACTCCATGCCCAGGTCTGCACCCCTCTTCTTCCGGAATGTGGCTGTCAGAGAAGAGGTGGGTGGGCAGGTAGCTATGCTCCCAACAGGGCGGCGGACTGAGCAGAAAACAGCAGGCCCTTCAAGGCAGGGGAACCGAACACAGACCCAGGAGAGCCTGCTGGTAGCCCCACCAGCCAGTATTTTAAAGCTGTTCACAACGAAGCTATCCCGGCAGACTCTTATAAACTCATACAAGGCTTCAAAGACAAATAATGAAGCACATTACTCATACAGAACCAGTTGTTATATCATCTTCCCACACTCTAGAGACAGAAGCAGACTCAGGATCCTACCCTCGAGCTGTGGCTGGAGGCAGACAAGCCCCATTCTAGAGTGTCTGAGACACAGCACACTGACCACACCTAGAAATGAGGACCAAACAAAACCGGGAAGCAAAACAGCCGCTTCACTTCCAGGGTCCCCAGGACGAGAGGCTGTGCACACAGCAGCGCAGCCCACGCAGCAGTGGAGCCCACGCCGCCGGGAGCCGCCAGGGCGCCCTCAGTGAGAACAAGGACTGAGCTCACCCACCCACTCAGGCTCTCATCAGCTCGGCCTCTTGTTCCAGGAGGTAGTCGGGGTCAGGTAATGTGGACTCTCCAAGTCTGAATCCCAAACTCAGGCCTCATGATCTGGGCATGCCCCGAATTTGCAGGTGTTCTCTCGTTTAAAACTTCCTCTGCAAAACTTCAAAGTACAGTCTTCTTTGACTACCATGGACCTGGAAATGATGAGTATTTGGGGTAGCAGACAATGGTGGTCGTTTCTGAAGGAACACGGGAGAGAGGTACCAGATAGGAAATACAGAGAAGACAAGACTGACTACTGACTGGCAGCCCACAGACAGTTCCCCCTGGGGGGCTCTCTACACCTAAGAAACAGTGCTTAAATCTTTCCTGGTGTCAACGAAAAAAGTCCCTCAAACTCTTGGCTGCTGAAGTCGACTCTGATGCCCACAGAGGAGGGGTGGGCACAACTTCTCAGGCTGCAAAGCGGTCTGCAGGTTATGCTTTGGGCTGAGGGAAGTCAGTGGTTTCTCTTGTCTCTTTAGCTATCCTAGCAGACTCTTAAGGGGGAGGGGGAACCCTTAAATTCAGGACGGCTCGTCCAGAGACACGACAGACTGCTCACACAGAGCCCTCAGCTGCAGCCCTTCTTTGGGCTGTTCTTCCAGAAAGAAAAGTCACCTTCAGTGTTAAAGGGCGGTGATTCCCCTTTGAGCTCAGTGTGTGCTGTTAAGTACTACTAGCCCTAACCCTATCACCATATGGGCACCTCTCATTAAGTGTCACCACAGGCTGGGCACTTCAAACAGCATTCAGAGTGGCTCTCCATTTGTCCTGAAGTCATGAATCACCTGATACCACCTATTAGGAGAACACAGTCCTAGGCTCCCCTAGACCTAATGAGTCATGATGTCCAGGCACAGGTGTTCCAGGGGTTCTTATCCTTAGGTACATTTGGACTAGAGTCCTTGTCTTTACTACAATCCTAGAAAGTAGACACTGTTGACCTCATCTGACAAGGAGACAAAGTAACTTGCCCAAAGTTGCTGCACTAGGCAATGAAGAGGCAGGGATGTGGACCCTCTGGCTAAGCACAGAGGAGTCACACTGCTGCCCACGACATACTACGGAAGTGGATGGAAACTTCTCTTTCACCTAATTATAGAGAAGCCTATACTATTTAAGGGGGTGGGAGAAAAGACTCCATAAAGAATTAAGGGCAGGAGAAAGTACCCAACTTTATAAGAAAAAAAAAAAAAAAGAATTAAGGGCAGTATTAAAATCTATACATTTAGCCCCAGGCATAAATAATCCAATCCTGTCTGGGGTCCTGTGCTCTCCCTGGAACCAGGGGCCAGGCCACCACCTCCTGAGGCATCACAACTAGTGCTGAAAGCCACACGTGGTGGCAGCCCTCATGGGCGGACAGGAGGGCAGGCCTGCACTCCACTCCCACCCCCCACACTCGCTGAGGCTTTTCTTAAGTATGAGTCAACTGATAAACTCTACATAGTACCATCTGGCTTGTTAGGAAATAATTCAGACACATTGGGAAATAAACTTGCACCACAGAAATGCAAGTCATGTACACTAGAGAGACATACACACACACACACACACACGGCGCATGGCCTGGAAATACACATTCAACACTCTTGGCTACCTCTATGAAACAACTTAACGTAAGCTTAAAGTCTTACATTTCTAAAGTTCAGTTCACTGGAAAATTTCAAAGCAGCATTCTTCATATGAATCTGACAGGTAACTAACCAACTCAGGTGTTCATTAAGATACACTCGCGGGGCCCTGGCCGGTTGGCTCAGCGGTCGAGCGTCGGCCTAGCGTGCGGAGGACCCGGGTTCGATTCCCGGCCAGGGCACATAGGAGAAGCACCCATTTGCTTCTCCACCCCTCCGCCGCGCTTTCCTCTCTGTCTCTCTCTTCCCCTCCCGCAGCCAAGGCTCCACTGGAGCAAAGATGGCCCGGGCACTGGGGATGGCTCTGTGGCCTCTGCCCCAGGCGCTAGAGTGGCTCTGGTCGCAACATGGCGACGCCCAGGATGGGCAGAGCATCGCCCCCTGGTGGGCAGAGCGTGGCCCCATGGTGGGCGTGCCGGGTGGATCCCGGTCGGGCGCATGCGGGAGTCTGTCTGACTGTCTCTCCCTGTTTCCAGCTTCAGAAAAACGCAAAAAAAAAAAAAAAAAAAAAAAAGATACACTCGCGGGGGTGGGGGGTATGTGTTCCCATTCTACAGCTGAACACACACACCCACAGCACTAGAAATGTACCTGGTAGCTTGTAGCCAATATTTTAAGCAGACCCCCAAAGCCCAAGTCCTGTTCTCAACCCACAGGACAGGCCACAGCCTTTCTTGCTGAGCACCTTTGACTCATCGGAACCCGGGGCTGGAAGTTCCTGCCCTGCTCACAGGAGACTAGGCGGGTGAGGATAAGGGAATACCCTATTTAGGTCTTTCTGGCTGACATACATCAGACTAACAGGAGCTGCTGCTCTAATTCAAAATGACTGAAATTTTATACGCTTCTAGAAAAGTTTTACTACTCATTTGGGAAGTCTTAAAAGCTCTAAGCTTTGAATGCCTCATGATAAAACAACAGGACTATATGCATCCCAAGTCATTCTTAAGAAAATTAGGCCAAACTGAAGGCTAAAACACCAGGCTGGCCAGACTCTCCGCCGTGGAGCCGTCATTACCTGTTTCTCCCCACAGCGTGTCGGTGCCGTTGACGTCTATTTCATGTTCCTCTTCCAGTCCCAGCAAGCACTGGACCACCTGTCAAAAGTGGCAAGGTGATTTAATGAGTTCGCATAGCCATATGTGCTTATTATACCCTATGTATCAAAGGAGAGAGTGTGTTGTTTTTTAACCATGATTATTTCATGTTGTACAAGGAGAGAAAATATAATGAAAATTGTTTTCAAGCATAATTTGCAAGCTATTCACACTTTTACTTTGAGAAGAATAAAAAAAAATCCCAGTGAATTTCAGCAACATTATTCAGGATTACCAGGTCCTCAGAATTTTAATGAATTCCAACATGACCCAAATATGCCAGCCTAATCAACAAAGGACACAGGTGATCACTCAAAGCGCAGTTTCTGCATAAACCGCCGGAAGATGGTGAGTCCACTTCACAAGGAAAGAAAACAGGGTTCTGTATATCCTTTCAATAAAATAAAATAAATAGTATTGCTTATACTGACAGCATTATTATTCTTTTCCACACAGGCTTCGCCTCCATTGAAAAGCCGGCTGGGTCACAGGTATGGAGGCAGAACACTGGCTTGAGGGACCATGGAAAGTCCCTGAGCCCTGAACCCCAGCCAGTGTCCACCCTGGGCCACAGCAGCAGCAAGAGGGGACAGCAAAGCAATCTTCCTGCCTCCCACTCTGGCCCCCCAATACATCCACATCTTCATGTTACCTTATATGGCAAGAGGGAATGTGCACGTGTGATTACAGTTTTTTTGTTTTTTGTGTGTGTGACAGAGACAGAGAGAGGGACAGATAGGGAAAGACAGAAAGGGAGAGGGATGAGAAGCATCAATTCTTCGTTGCAGCTCCTTAGTTGTTCATTGATTGCTTTCTCATATGTGCCTTGACTGGGGGGCTACAGCAGACCGAGTGGCCCCTTGCTCAAGCCAGTGACCTAGGGCTCAAGCTGGTGAGCCTCGCTCAAACCAGATGGGCCCACGCTCAAGCTGGCGACCTCGGGGTCTCCTCTGCATCCCTGTCCGATGCTCTATCCACTATACCACCACCTGGTCAGGCATGATTATGGATCTTGAAATTAGACAATTATCCTGAATTATCCAGGTGCATATCTCAGATACACCTGACACAATCACAGCTGTCCTCATAACAGGTGGCTCCTGGAAACTAGATAAAAGCTGGAAACTACTCTATTCTAGAGTCTCCATGTTGCAGGAATCCAAGGAGACAGAAACGCCCAGACAGCTTGATGAAGGAAGTAGGATTTATTTAGGCCGTGAAGCTGCGTGACCCCAAAAGAGGCAACGAAACACGTGCTGCCCGAAGTTAGATTTCTTACATCTTATATACCTTTACAGCTTTAGCTTTCAGGTGACAAATGCCGGATTTCTCGGACTTCTTTGTCTGCAGGCCTACGTGACTTTCGTGTCTTAGGGAGGAGAAGGGGGGAGGAGGCCGGAGGCCTGCCCTTGATAATCCCATCACTCATTCTTCTTGCTGGAGCTGCAAGTTCATTTCAAGGAACATAACAAGCCAGGTCTACAGCTGTGTTTTGTTATTTTTTAAACTTTTCTGTCTGCCCTTGTTCTCTCAGTCAAGAACACTGAGGTCACAGGCTGGAGTGTAAGAGCCCAGACATTGCAGGCCCCTCTCTCTGCATTCTTCTGGTTTTTCTCCTTCACAGAAGAAACACTGGCTTCCTGACCCCTAATTTTAGCCTTCTGTCTTCCAGGTCTATCAGCGAATAGGTGTGTGCTATGTTAAGCCCTTCAAGTCTCTGGTCACCGTGGCAACAGCATGAGGAAGCCAATATGCCCTCTGAAGTTTTGGTGAATGAACCCTGCCCTTTCCCATAAAACAGTTACTGGCCAGGCCGAAGCAGCCTTTTCACAGCACTCCTCCCAGCCAGCTTTAAAACAAGTTGCATTTATCATAAACCCATTATATACTGCTCACAAAAATGAGGAGATATTTCAAAATGAATATGAAGCAATAAAATATCCCCTAATGTTTGTGAGCAGGATATATAACATTTAACACATTTCTATGAAATATGTTTTTAAATGAAATGAGTGTTTTTTTTCCAGAACTAAATAAAGCATATGTTAATGGACACTTTCCTATTTTTGTAAATTCTCATGTCTCTCTGAAGAGAGCTGTAGTCTCTTATATAGTTCCTGCATTCAACTTGTTGCAACACACTGTGTTGAAGTATTGTTTCTGTGTACAGTACTTTTAATGTGTGTGTTTGTGTGCACATGGGTATGTATGTCTGCTATTGTGTTTTAAATGCTAAAAGCTTTAAATGCCAAGTTAGCCAGCCCGCCAGCATTGCACCCACATTTACTTTAAATCGCTGTGCGGAAGACTCTTACCAAATTCTGGCAACTCGGACGCTTGAGGAGACTGCAGAGTAAGAAATGCATGGAAGGGAGCAGGCAAAGTATCATTAAACTCACAGACACCTGGTCAGAAGATGACAATTAAACCTTCACACCAAGCAGTGCCAACATCTACCAGAAATAAGTGCTTCATGGGACCACTGTGTGACGTTTTCCTCCGGCGCAGGAACCGAGAACGACAAGCATTCTTTCAGGCTGCGAGGGCACTGAGGTTCTATTTTTAAAATCCTTCAAATACACCTCAAGAATAATTTCAGAATTAGGATTCCATGTGATTATTTTCAAAAGATCACAGGACAAAAGAATGAACCAAAGTGGGGAGGGGGAGTACGGCGGCAGAGGAGCAGGTGAAAGTGGAAGGGAGAGGGAGAGAGACACAGACAAGGAAGAACAGAACTCGGACATTACGAATACGATGAAGAGCTCCATGTGGGAGAGGCCCACCCCCCGCCCGAGAGCACGCATGTGCACAGGACACTGTGGGGCTCTGGGCTGTCAGTCACGGGAAGGGTGTGATGCCATCCCCTTTGACCATGATTATACATGGTTAAACCAACTGCTGTTTCTTTAAATCCTCATCTTCTTTCATTTCTTCCATGCATCACAGGCTAGCCACTCTTAAGAAGGTGACTGGCACAAGTACCCACCCCACTGGACTACAGCTTCCAGTTTCCCAAAAGGAACCTGGCAGCCCACTCACCGTGCTGTGGCCCATGCTGGCGGCTGCCGTCAGTGCCTGCTGCAGGGCTTGGCTCTTCTTCAGTGCGCCTGGCTGGGGGGGGCCGGCCGACCACTCACAGGTGAGCAGGTACTGGAGAATGTCGCCGTGGCCCCTCAGTGCACTGTGGACCAGCGCACACTGGCCTTTCTTATCCAAATGGTCCAACTAGAGGCAGGAAAGGTCAGAACTTAGATCACCCTTTCTCTGAGGACCCGGGTGCAACACAAATGCTGTGTGAAGTCCCTCCCACTGCAGTGTACGGGGTGCACATTCCAATGTGCCTTTCTGGGGAACACCGAGTCTCTCTGGGAACTGTACTTCGCCATAATGAACGCGCTGCTCCGGGTTTCGGGCTCCCTGTGTAGAACTAGCTATCACAGGACTCCCTCCTCACTCCCCTTGGCTTTCCAGCAAACAACTGGGAGCTCCAGGTTTTCTGGGGAGCTTGGGTGAGGACACAGACCAAAACTCAGCCAAAGCGCTGCGCTTGCCAACTTCAGTCCTTTGGGTGGAATGTTCTAAGTGTGCTGTGAAAAGCTACGATCTGGGGGAGCACAGGAGAGCCAGCAAAAGGGAGGACCCTGGAAAACACGGCTCGGAACAAGGAAGACTCTGAACGATGTCTGGTCGGGGAAGGAGGCCAAGTGCAGCAGGCAACCTGGGACATGTAAGCATAGCAAGCGTGGCTACAAAGCTGGGAAGGCCAGCTGGCCACAGAGTATCCTAGTGCTGCACCCCTCCTAAAGGTCCAAAGGCAGCAGACAACGCGCCGTTCCCTGTCTCACCGTCTAACCTCAGAAATCCTGGGCCGGAAGAAGGGCACAGGGTCCAGGCTCTCTATGCTTGCAAATTCTGGGGACTCTCTGCACCCCCACCCAGAGGCTTTGCCAGAGCCACCTCCATGGCCCTTGTCCTCCTCCTACAGATCTTTCAGGTGGGACGGGAGGGGCCTGGCAGGCTCCAAATCCAGCAGAGTCACAGCTCAGATGTGTAAATGGAGGTGGCGTGATGTGTACTAAAGCGCCGGCTGAGAAGGCTTAACAGCAACATTTCTCTTCTTCCACGAGCTACACTAAAGCTCATCTACCCCAAATGCTGTGTTTTTGAGAGAGAACACCAACAAGGCCCCCACAGTGACTACAAGCCTAATGTCTTTTTGTTGAAACTTAAATATCCTAATTAATATAAAGACAAATGCCAGCAACTTATTTCTATCGTTATTCAAAAGCACATCCCCTCCCTGTCCTGCCCTCAATGAAATGTTTATAGTAAACTAAAGTTTATTGTGAGCTTGACACTGTTCTCATTTAGTGTATTAACATGGATAGTCCTAGAGTAACGCACTTAAAAATACGAATGTTAATACGTATACTGATTTATTTAATGCTCACACAACAGCCCTGCAGCAGATACTGTTGTATCTGCCCCCGTGTGTGCCCGAGTCAGAGGAGAAGCCTGAGGCACGCAGCCTCAACCACCTGCCTGACATTCTAGCCGCCAGTCGGAGACATGAGGAGTCTGGGCTGTCCAGCTCCTGGGTCCATGTGCTCAACCACATGCACATGGCTTCTAAGACCCAGAGAACTCATTTATTGTTTAAAAAAAGACATGGCCCTGGCCGGTTGGCTCAGCGGTAGAGCGTCGGCCTAGCGTGCGGAGGACCAGGGTTCGATTCCCGGCCAGGGCACACAGGAGAAGCGCCCATTTGCTTCTCCACCCCTCCGCCACGCCTTCCTCTCTGTCTCTCTCTTCCCCTCCTGCAGCCAAGGCTCCATTGGAGCAAAGATGGCCCGGGCACTGGGGATGGCTCTGTGGCCTCTGCCTCAGGCGCTAGAGTGGCTCTGGTCGCAACATGGCGACTCCCCGGAGGGGCAGAGCATCGCCCCCTGGTGGGCAGAGCATCGCCCCTGGTGGGCGTGCCGGGTGGATCCCGGTCGGGCGCATGCGGGAGTCTGTCTGACTGTCTCTCCCTGTTTCCAGCTTCAGAAAAATGAAAAATGAAAAAAAAAAAAGACATGAAGTGGGGTAAGAACAGAAAAAAAAAAATCAAACATTTATATCTCTTCAACCACTCAGTGCTGAGTTAAATGCTGTGGGATGTTCTAGGTCCATGTTTGCACGCTTTTGAAAGGATGGCCCTGCTCATGCGTCTGGTGGACGGAAGCTCCTTGGTATTCCACCTCCCCTTGGGCAATATTTAGCAGAGTAAGAGCTTAGGAGCAAAACACAGGGCCCCTCGCTCCCCGGGGCTGCACATTGGGGCACCCACTCAGGCAGTTCCCACAGCAGTGCCTGGGCTCCACCCTGGCCGTTTCTGCCGCAATTTCTATTTACTGCAGTTAACAAAGTAGAGATGAATGGAAGACCGGTCCAGCTAATAATTCTAACAAGGATATAAAGACGTTTCCCCACCCACCGGGGAAGGCTTCCTTACCCTCGCCCCCTTCTTGACCAGCAGACACACCAGCTTCATGTGGCCGGCAGCTGCGGCATAGCAGAGCGCGGTCATGCCATTCTCCGACATTCCGTCCAGGCGGGCACCAAATTCCAGGAGCAGAGTGACCACTTCCTCGTGGCCAAGGTGAGACTGGACACACAGGATCGGGGCATTATTTAACACTTCCGTCCTGTAGTTCACGTTGGCCCCTCCCAAAATCAGGAGCCGGCTCACCTGTTAGATAATGTCCCCCAACAAGATTAATGTCTCACATAGATATCACAACGTTTACAACAACTCTTGTGGAGAAGGGCCGTTTCCTCATTTTGACCCAGGGGTTCTCTAACTTGAGTGTGCACCAGGGTTACCTAGGAGTGGGTACTAGTGCACCTTCTCGGTGGTGGGGCCGCAAAATGGTGCAGCAGCTACAGAAAACAGTGTGAGGCTCCTCAAGATCCAGCAATCCCATTTCTGGGCACCTACTCAAAGGAAATGAAATCAGGATCTCAGAGATATCTGCACTGCCCTGTTCACTGCAGCAGTATTCACAACAGCCAAGGGATGGGAGCGAATCGAATACCCTTCGATAGATGAATAAACAAAATGTAGTGTATGCCTGTGAATACAATGGAATATTATTCAGCCTTTAATAGGAAGGAAATTCTGACATATGCTACAACATACACGAAACTTATGGACGCTCTGCTAAGTGAAACCAGCCTGTCACAGTAAGAGAAATGTTATATGAGTCCACCTACACGAGGTCCCTACAGCAGTCAGAGACAGAAAGGAGAGGGTGGTTGCCTAGGGCTAGGGGAAAGGTGAAACCCGAGTTGCTTAATGAGTGTAGAGATTTAGTCTCATGTGGTGAAAAACTTCTGAACATCTATTGTGCAATACTGTGAATGGACTTAACGTGATGGAATTCTACATTTAAAAATAGTTACGATAAACAGAGACCATGGAGATATATTACCAGAAGGGAGGGATGGGGGTGGGGGATGGGTGAACAAGGTGAAGGGAAGTATAGTCAATAATACAGTGATAAGTCTGCACGGTGACAGATGGTTACTAGAATTAGGTGATCACACTGTAAGGTATAAAAATGTCAAAGCACAATACTGTACACCGAAAACCAAAATAACTAATATATACCAATTATACTTAAATCAAAAACTTTTTTGATAAAAAAATAATAAATTTTCTTTTTCTTTACCAAAATTAAAAATAAAATTATTTTAAATCACATTCCCAGGCCCCATGTACTGGATATCTGATTTAGTAGATTTGGGGTCGGGCTGCAGAATGTGCCTTTTTAACGAGTTCATAGCTTATAATGATGATACTGGTTTGGGATCCACACTCTGAAAAAATTCACTGCTTAATCTAAATAAAAACAGAAAATTCATTTTTCTGGCAATGAAATAATCATCACAGGGCTAAATATTTAACAGTGAGGTAACAAGGCCAAAAATAAATGCAAACATTTTCCTTTCTTCACAAGGAAGCATACCTAAAAGAAAAAGCAGAACACATGACAATGTTCGTGCCCCCAGGACTGTCAGCCGCACAAGACTCCTAAAAAATATTCCTCTCTAATTACTGCTTCCACTGCCCGCTAAACTGCTTGGATTCAGATATCAGGGGAAGTTCACCTACAAATTTTAAAATAAAATTACTGAACACCTTATGCAAATGATATCTCTACTAATATCTTCTGCATATCTCCAGAACACTGAAAAAAAAAAAAAAAAAAAAAAAAAGACAACCTCTTAACACCTATTAAAATGCCCACTGCATTTCTTCAAACAGTTCCCTGCAATCGTCTTGGCCAGCATCCATCACTCCCCTGACAGACCCTGGCAGGCCTCCCAGCTGCCCACTAGGTGTGAAAACCACAGAGATGGTGTCATTCATTTGACTGGAGTCACAAGGGATCATTAAAAGATACAGAAAGAAGATAAGGCATATAAAATTCACGGTACTTCAATGATATGTGGTCCACAAGAGTAGCTGCCAGAGTTTTTACAAACTGATAGAAATTAAAATTACGAGGTGGTGAAACCACAACTTAGAATAGTGTGACAGCACACAGACAGGTTAGAACCCAAAGAGCAAGCTCAAAGGGTCCTCCTTGCTGCTGAAGGCTGAACCCCACGTGACCCCCCCCTCTAGAGCTCCGCCCCTGACCCCCTCAGCCGGCACCTCTCCCTGCACTTCCCCCACTTCAGCCACACTGGGTCCACAGTTTGTCCTGCAACGATGGCAAGCAGGCCCAGCCTGCTGGCCTTCACCCTCACAGCCCCCTCTGCCAGGAATGCCCTTCTATAGAGCAAGTGACAGAGGATCACTTCCTACAGGTCTCTGCTCCAATGCCAGGACACCAGAGAAAAGTCCCCGCACCCTGTAAAGAACACTCCCACCACTCTGCCCATGTGACACACTTGTGTGCACACAGAACCACAGCCCCGTACACACCCACACCGGGCACTGTCTGTCTCCTCCTCACACCCTCTTCCAGTTTATCCCCTGCACCAGGCACTCACTGACTGTGAGATTCCAAAGTTCCCACGCAGAATGGCAAAGGCCCTCCACTACAAGATGGCCCGTGTGTCAGACCTTCCCCTCCCCCAAGACATCTCCACGTTTAAGGAAGGACAGAGCGTGCACAAGTGCTGAGGAGACCCCACGAGCTAGCACCCGCCCCGTGCTTACACCCATCAGAGGGGCCATCCTTTAGCTCCACCCAGGTCAGTACCGCCTCGGCCTGCAGCCTCCCACTGCCAGCCAGCACTTGTGGAGGGAAAGATGGAGAACGCTCAGGCATCAGAAAAGGTGTCCCTGAGAGAACACTGACATTTAACACAGGACCTAACCCCTGCGGGCTTGCTCCAGAAATCTACATGGGTTTCCTCTTCAAAGCAGCACCAAACTCAAATATGATTCAACAGAATTTAGAATTTTAAGTGCTGGCTCTGGCCAAGTGGCTTCAGTGGACGGAGCGTCGTCCTAGCATGCCAAGGTCGTGGCTCCATTCCTGGTCAGGACACATATGAGAAGCAACAATTAAATGGAACAATGAGTTGATGCTTCTCTCTTTTTCTCTCTCTGAAATCAATGGAAATTTAAAATAACAATAAAATTGTAAGTGCTAAACAAAAGGGTTTTTTAGAATTTGATTTCCCCTTGACCAACTGCCACTAGTATAGAATGAACAGGATAATGCTGGCGAAATACTTGGGGATTTTATAAAGGCTGAAGAAGTCGATTCTTTTTAAATTTTTAAAAGATTTTA